>NC_053113.1:12334927-12342427 GCF_010015445.1 Perca fluviatilis | reverse complement strand
TAATAAAAGGTGTGTGTTTGTGTAATAAGGTGTGTGTAATAAATAGATGTGGTGTGTAGAGGTATGTAGTATGTAATAGGTTGTATTATTGTAATAAGGTTGAGGGTGTTGTAGTTATAAGTGTATAGTGTGTGAGTGTATTGATGATTTTAGTGTATGATTTTTTTTTTTTTTTTTTTTTTTTTTTTTTTTTTTTTTTTTTTTTTTTTTGTATAAAATTGTATATTTAGTGTATAGGTGTTATGAGTGTATTAATAATAAATTATATTTAGTTGTAAATTGTGTAAATTGTGTTTAGTGTAGTAAATGTATGGTGTTTTTTTTTGTTTTGTTTGTTGTGTTTTGTTGTTTGTGTGTTTTTTTTGTTTTTTTTTTTTTTTTTTAATAAGCGTTTTGTGTTTAGTGTATTGTTTAGATGTATTTAGTGTAATAAGTATTTTTGTGTGTTTAGGTGTATAAAGTGTAATATTAATAAAGGTGTGTTTTGTTTGGTGTATGGAGTGTGTTTAGTGTAAAGTGTAATAGGGTGTTTGGGTGTAATAGAATTATATGTGTATGAGTGTGTTTTAGTGTGAGTAAAGTGTGTTTAGTGTGAATTAAATGTAAAAGTGTGTTTATTAATGACTGTGTGTTTAGGGTGTATTAAGTGTGTTTGAAGTGTGTGGGTAGTAAAGTGTAAGTTAATAAGTAATTTATTTGGGTGGTGTAGTAAGAGTGTAATGACAGTGTATTTTAGTGTTTAGTGTAATAAGAAGATGTTTAGTGTTGTGTAATAAGTGTATTTTAGTGTAATATGTGTGGTGTTAGTGTTGTATGGGTGTAATAAAGATGTGTTTGAGTGTGTTTTAAGTGTAAGTGTAGAGTGTATTAAGATTATGTAATAGTGTGGTTGTAGTGTAATAAAGATGTGTGTTTTAGTGTAGTAAGATGAATGACTTTAGTGTAGTAGGATGTGTATTAAGATTATGTTTTAGTGTGTAAAAGGTGTAATAAGATTGTGTAAAAATTGTTTGGGTGTAATAAGGTGTAATAGGTTTAATGAAGGTGCATATTAAGATGATGTTTGGAGTGTATTAAGATTGATGTTTTGAGTGTATGGGTCTTAATAAGATGTGTTTTGGTATGTTGTAAAAGATTATGGAGTGTAATAAGGTATTGTTTTGAATTAGTAAGATGTAATAGGTGTAATAAGATGTAATAAGGTGATTGTTTAGTGTAATAAAGTGTAATAAGGTGTAAGATGTAAAGATGTATTTTGGGTGTAATGTAGTAGTGTAAGATGTGTTTAGGTGTAAAAGATGTGCTTGGTAGAATAGGTGTTGTTTAATATATCCGTCTTCGTCTCTTCGTCTCTTTAGTATACCCCGTCTCTCCATGTGTCTCCATCCATTATGGCTGGTCTATGTCATCTATGCCAGTATATCATTATATCCGTCTCTTCCGTCTCTCCATCTCTTTGTCTCTTCATTCTGTCCTATATCCATCCTCTTCTGTCTCTCCATTCTTTTGTCCTCCTCCATCTCTTTTGTCTCCATCTCTCCATGTCTCTCATATATGTTTCCCATCTCTCCATGTCGTCTCAGTCCTCCGTCATGTCCGTCTCATTTGTCTCTCCATCTCTGTGTGTTTGTCCTCCATACATGTCCATCTCTTCGTCTCTCTATCTGTCTCATTTCGTCTCTCCGTCTCATTATATGTATATCTATTTCGTCTCATGCAGTGTCTCAGCTATGTCCGTCTCTCCGTCTCCCCATCTGTCAAAGTGTCATTTTCGTCTCTATCCACATCTCTTCATCCTCTGTCATGTTCGTCTCGTCTATGTTTATTCTCTTCATCTCCTCCGTCTGTCAAGTATATGTCTGTTTCAATCGTCTCTCCGTCTCTTCGTCTCTCCGTCTCCTCCCGTCTCTTCATCTCTTCGTGTCTCCGTCTCTTCGGTCTGTGTGGCTGTTTCAGTGTCCTCCGTCTCTTCGTCTCTTCCATCTCTTCGTCTCATTCCTCCATCTCTTCGTCCCTCCGTCTCTTCGTCTCTTCGTCTCCTCCGTCTCGTCTCCGTCTGCATTCGTCTTTGTCTCTGTCCGTCTCATTCGTCTCAGTCTCCGTCTCATTCGTCTCCGTCTCATCTCATGTCTTCGGTCTCTCCGTCTCAAGTCTCTTCGTCTCCGTCTTCGATTCATCTAGTCTCAAATCTCCAGTGATCATGTCTCCGTCCGTGTATAGATCTCATATCGATCTCTTCGTCTTTGTCTCTGATCCGTCTCTTCGTCTGTTCTGGGATCTCCGTCTCTCCGTCTCGAGTCTCTCAAGATGGGTTCGGGATGTGGGTTGGGTTTCGATTCAAATGGGTATCAGGTGGAGTTTGATTCTCATTTTGATCATGTCAAGGGATCAGGGTTGGGATCAGGTTCGGATAGGGTGGCCCTAGATGGGATGATATGTTTATAATGTGATTCAATATGTTGATGGATGGGATCTGATGGTCTGAGGGATGAAGTGATTAGCTAAAGTGCTAGGTGATGGAAATGAATGTCAAACAGATAATCTGGCTACATACAGTTCGATCAAATGTCACATAATTCTTAGCTCTGAGGCCTACTATGTATTCAATGTGTAATATCGACATTTTTAGGTTATGTAATGTTTAAAAGAAAGAAAAACAGTCTGAGGGCGTGGGGGCTTGGGAATCAGTGATATGTTTTAAATCCTTCAAAGGGGATCCTGTTTTGAAATGTGGTGTTTAATCTTGTGTTATTGTTATAGGTGTTTAATGCAATTTATTTCTGTATTTATTTTGATTGTCTGATTTTGTTGGGCTTTCAGTTTTCTGTCATTAAATGTTTAAATCCTGTGTAAAGCACTAAGTCACATATGACATTTTTCTAGATTCTAGTGGTTTTCTCAAATTGATTCAGTTTAGTTATATTTTTAGTGTGATGATCCTGATGTAGTTCCTCACTGTGAGGCCACTGGAGGGCAATGGCCCTTTCATGTTTCTAAATATACTGTCTATTGTGAGGCTCAAAGGAAATGAGTCTGCTTGCTAAGCCCAATTTTCAAATATGGGTTATATATTCTGTCCACCAACTGCATCTAAGTGAGACATTTTACCAAAGGAAACGATTCCAAGGTCTGATTTACTTTATTGGGTTGGAATGATTCATATTGTTTAATAACAAGGGGCATTAGTTTTTAGATACTGTTAACATTAATTACGTGTGTTAATAGCTCTCAAATTAATAATGATAATATTAATGTCATTATAATAATAATAATAATCTTTATACATGTAAAGTTGGTCTTTAACTGTCCTAAAGAACAAGTTATACTTGATCCAATTCTGTTTGAGAATTTCATCATGAACTAAAATGTACCTAGGTATTATTATACACTGGCATCTAAATAATATTAATAATAATAATAATTTTTATGATTAATCCACCAAAGAGTCAGGTTTCAGCTCTGTTGTTAGTACAGGCCTGGAAATACACACACACATGTAGTGCCTCTACATGCACTGTGAGATGGAGTGTCAAGGTGGGGGCTGTCGATGGACAGGCCTTTGAGCAGTTGGGGGTTTGTTGCCTTGCTCAAGGGCATGGCAGTGCTAGGAGGTGAACTGGCACCTCTCAGCTACCAGTCTACCACCATGCTTTGGTCTACAGGCTACTGCCACCCCAATTGTAATAATAATAATAATGTATAATAATAATAATAATAATAATAATAATAATATGTGTATGAATTTTAATAATTATTATTGGTGTAAATTTAAAAATAACACCAACAGCCCCATTGTTATTTAGAAACTGTCACCAGTTTTCAGGCGGTAAGGCTCATAGGAAGTCATGAGTGTTTACTGCCTCCCAAAGAGTGGCACAGTGAGTAACTGCATCAGTGCTAGTCTGTAAGAGTTAGACATGTTAGCTTATTTGGTAACACTTCCGGTCAGCCGCTTTCAAAGCTAAACCCGTGACTACACGAAACTGTAATTAATTAAGTTGATAAGCGGCGTTCATAGATTTACTCTTTTAGACTGAACGATTGATGGAACATATTAAAATATCGGTCTGACGTGAAAATGTAGTAATGCAAGAGCCACGATTGTTTATAAATAAACAGAGTCGAGCTGCAACGTTAGTTTTAGCCTTTTTACGTCAGCAGTCGACCGTTGAATTTGCCCAGTGATAATGACAACTGCAACTGTGTGAAAACGTGACTAACAATAGTTTTTATATGTTTCAAAAGACTAAAGTATGAGGACGCATATCTTTTTATACCGATAATAAAACCGAGAACCGGGTTATAGTGCCAACAAACATAAGCAACCAACGTAAAGCAGCTCGAAAATTGTCTGGCAAGAGCAATTTTAGCGCTTCATCATAAAATGTTTTCACTCGAAACTTCGGCATTTTCAAAGGAATTTGAAAAATAAATTCTTTCAAATTGCCAATCACCGAAATAGAATTACGATATATATAAATTATTTGTCAGTTCACTGGCAAGGAGAATAATTACATGATCATTTCTGACTGTTTTACTTTGAAGGCCGCAGGCGAGGAAGTGTGAATAATGTACATTAGCGATAATCTAGCGGGTATTAATGAAATTGTGGCTGGCACTAAGCATTTTTAGGGATGGTATGTTGATTTATGGAATAAACCTATGTAGCATAATGGCCCAGAGACAAGCTTTTTAAAATATAATTAATTTTACCAATACGTAGTGTTAAATTTTGTAAGTAGAATTACACTAACAGTGAGCTTAGGGCACTTTGATAAATAGTAAACAACGACAACAAGGAATGTATTGCGTTGCCGAAGTTCATATATATGTGACCACTTTCGGAGGAACCAGTAAAAGCACGTTTCAAATCCGGTTTATCCCTGGAATTAATAAGAGACGAGACGCAAAACACCAGCACCAGGCATTCCGGCGAGAATCGCAAAATAAACGATCATTAAACTTGTCGGGTTTGCTACGGCGGGACACGGCTGTTCCTAAGCACAATGAGTTGATGTTTGTTTACAATAAAGAGTTAAGTTAGTTGGGTTGTTAAGTTAGCTGGGTAGATGTCTGGCTGGCTAAGTTCAACAAATTCGCCTGAATTAGCCCAGGGTTTAGGGTTCGGGTTTAAAGAGATCCTAGAGATTTGCCCAGTAACAGAATCAGATGTAATGTTCAACGCCAAACTGAACGAGGAAGTTTTGAAATGAACTGGCTGGGCTGGGACTGCAGCTATCTGTTTATTGTTCCAGTAAGCAGCCTACATAACTCAAGTTAATGGCTGGAACATACCCAGGCCAGGTTAGCAAAAAGTTGCTTTCATTAAATCACGGCGTTGAACGGAATGGAAGCTAGCTATTTACCCTAAGCGGTGTTTGAACAGGATAAATGGCTTCAAGATGAAGCGCAGCGGTGAGCTAACTTGTCTTTGAGGCGGAACAGAGAAAGATTACACTTCTCGGTAGGATCGGCGAAGTTTCCTAAAGAGTTCAATGTTAATTGAACTTTCTTGAAGCGTTTCCCTTTTTAACAATGTGATGTAAATTCTCGATCTCTTCTGGGCCTGCTTGGTGCGTATTTGGACTTAAGATGTTTTGGATGAAGAAGCTAGTAAATCGTATTCCATTCCAGCGAAAACAACAGCTGGGGTAAGGATCGGCTGTAGGGGTAAAAGCAAGTGCCAAACTATGAAGCAGGATACTTGAACAAGGTGAAGTTGACTGGAAACGCCATGGTAGATCTTATAGAATATATGATGCACTCGCAGCGGATAAACTACCAACGGTATACTTCAAGGACACCTAATGAGGCACGGCCTTAAACATCAAAGCGGTAAAGATGCGGCGTACACATTTAAATACAGCAGGAATAAACAATCCGAAGGCAGCGGGGATATAAATAATTAAACTGCACACATTTAGCTGATAATACTCCAATGCTTTTAGCGAAGTAAAGGACTTTGAATGCAGGACTTTGCTTGGAAGTGGTGGGAGTGTTTTCACGGTTCGTGGTAATTACTTTGCTTAAAATGAAATCAAGTCCAGGTGCTTCCGTCCGCACACTGGCTGCACGAAAACTTTGCCATTTTTTGATTATTGGGAGTTAATCTACCCGTTTTCTGGATGCCAATCAATCGTTCGAGTGTAGTTCGCAAAAGGCTTTGTTGAAGATGTTGAGTTCGCGATTCATATTTGAAAAAGCCCATCGAGTCTAGAGATTTGTGGCATTTATCATACGGACCCCTTGCATTCGCTCGGCTAGAATAAAAAAGACTTTTCCTATTGAGAGCAGAAGGAAAAAGGTTAATTCATCAGGGCTTCAGGGAAGAGAGAAATGAAATCCATCATTGTTTTAAACTGTGACGCACCGTATTGCATTGTTGTATTGTGCGTATTGTTGTACCGGTACGACGTATTATTGATGATATTTATTATTAATGTGTAGGGAAGCGAGGCTGAGAAGCATGATCGCCCTCTGAGCGGCTATTTAAAGATCTGCGGAGCTGCTGGAGTACGAGGGGCTCAATTCAAATAAGCTGTACAGCTGCGTTCCTTTCATCAGGCCCGTGAATAAAGCCCCATAAATTTGAGTCGCGCTTCCATACCGGAATACCAACAGACCGCTAAGGGATGGGGGATGCTGTTATAATGTAAATAATTCATTAAGTTGATAAACGATAAAAATAGAACCACTTGGTTGGTTACCAGTCATTTCATCGCGGCCTTTATTGGCAAAACATTCTCCGGCAGGTTCATTAAATGGTTGTTAAAGGCGGTGCCTGAGGTGGGGCTGCTTGGGTGCCGGAAAAATATGAAATCCTAATTAATTTTAAGATTCATTGTTGAAGTCACGTCGATTTGCACGGTATCGTTGGAAACTGCAGCAAGATGCGGTTCGTGAACTTAAAAACAGTGGACAAAGTTAAAATTCGTCAGCGGTGAAAAAAACATGAAATACTTTTCCTGTTTGGCTTTGTGCGCGAACTGCAGCACAAGAAGAAATAAGAGTTAACTTGCGAAGCGCTAACTTGAGCCCCACAAATACATTGGTTTTCCTCGATTCTTCCGGTTTGCCCCAATGATCGTTTGGGGCCGAAGTCGCCATCCAGATTACATTTTGATTGAAACGCGGCCTAGCTCATAGGGTTATGTATTCCGTATTAGCAAAGCCTAATAAAGGTCAAATCGCTGCACGGTGGTAGCTCCACTTGAGGGAGAGTGCGATAGGTCGAATGCGGCGGTAAGATGAGTCTGGTATTAATTCATATTTTACAAGGGGCAGCAGCTTGAATTTCGTTGTGTTTAGAAAACATTTTTCAGCACGAATTGTTTTGAAGCCAATTTCTCCATGTTAAATATAATATTTACCTATTATACTTGAGATGAATGGATTAATCTGGTATAATTCAATTTCTGCGAATTAAATACCCAAAAGTAACAAAGGAAAGATATTTCTATTAATTTTACAGAGTTGCATTTGGCGCGTACGTAAAGCGCG
>NC_053113.1:12128831-12334427 GCF_010015445.1 Perca fluviatilis | reverse complement strand
CTATTTTCCATTCCCGTTACATGTGCCTATCTCTTCATCTCCATCCTTCTCTTCCTCTCCACTCTCTCCTTCTCTCCATCTCTTCCATCTCTCCATCTCTTCATCTCTCCCTTCTCTCCATCTCTTCCATCCCTCCATCTCCATCTCTCCATCCTCCATCTCTTCATCTCTCCTCCTTCCCTCCATCTCTTCATCTCCATCTCTCCCATCACTCTTCATCTCTTCATCCTCCATCTCTCCCATCTCTCCCATCTCTTCATCTCTCCATCTCTTCATCTCTCCATCTCTTCATCTCTCCCTTCTCTCCATCTCTCATCTCTCCATCTCTTCATCTCTCCATCTCTCCATCTCTCCATCTCTCCATCCTCTCCATCTCTTTATCTCTCCATCTCATCTCCCATCTCTCCATCTCATCTCTCCATCTCTCCATCTCTTCATCTCCATCTCTCCTCTCTCCATCTCTCCATCTCTCCATCTCTCCATCTCTCCATCTCTCCATCTCTCCATCTCTCCATCTCTTCATCTCTCCATCTCTCCATCTCTTCATCTCTCCATCTCTTCATCTCTCCATCTCTCCATCTCTCCATCTCTCCATCTCTCCATCTCTTTATCTCTCCATCTCTCCATCTCCCCATCTCTCCATCTCTTCATCTCTCCATCTCTTCATCTCTCCATCTCTTCATCTCTCCATCTCTTCATCTCTTCATCTCTCCATCTCTTCATCTCTCCATCTCTTCATCTCTCCATCTCTTCATCTCTCCATCTCTCCATCTCATCTCTCCATCTCTCCATCTCTTCATCTCTTCATCTCTCCATCTCTTCATCTCTCCATCTCTTCATCTCTCCTTCTCTCCATCTCTTCATCTCTTCATCTCTCCATCTCTTCATCTCTCCATCTCTTCATCTCTCCTTCTCTCCATCTCTTCATCTCTCCATCTCTTCATCTCTTCATCTCTCCATCTCTTCATCTCTCCATCTCTCCATCTCTTCATCTCTCCATCTCTTTATCTCTCCATCTCTTCATCTCTCCATCTCTCCATCTCTTCATCTCTCCATCTCTCCATCTCTCCATCTCTTCATCTCTCCATCTCTCCATCTCTTCATCTCTCCATCTCTTTATCTCTCCATCTCTTCATCTCTCAATCTCTCCATCTCTTCATCTCTTCATCTCTCCATCTCTCCATCTCTCCATGTCTTCATCTCTCCATCTCTCCATCTCTCCATCTCTCCATCTCTTCATCTCTCCATCTCTCCATCTCTCCATCTCTCCATCTCTTCATCTCTTTATCTCTCCATCTCTCCATCTCTTCATCTCTCCATCTCTGCATCGCTCCATCTCTTCATCTGTCCATCTCTCCATCTCTTCATCTCTCCATCTCTCCATCTCTCCATCTTTCCTTTTTTACGTTTCGATAGCATTTGTTCGAGCTCATTAAACTCCAACTCTGACCTCAGAAGTGGAAACTTTTCTTATGTTTTATTCTCACTTTTTGTCATATCAAGATCAGATTAAACTAAAATCAGGTTAGGTGTAAATTGCCCTAAATAGAATATATTTAATATATTATAATATATATTCAATATATTTAATGAATTAAGAATCTGACTGGTCTGAGGCCAGCGGTGCTAAAGTACTACTGCAGTGATGAAGCAGACGAGCCAACGCTGTATCGACCTTTCAAAGCAGACGTGTCACAGCTACATACAGTTCGTCAAATGTCACATAATTCTTACTTCTAAAGGCCTACTATGTATTCAATATGTATATCGACATTTTAGGTTATGCTAATGTTTAAAAAAGAAAAGAAAAAAACGGTCTGAGGGCGTGAGGCTTGCAGAATCAGTGACATATTTTAAATCACTTCAAAAGAATCCTGTTTTAATGTAATTATTTAATCTTATGTTATTGTTATAGGTGTTTAATGCAATTTTATTTCTGTATTATTTTAATTGTCTGATTTTATTTGACTCATTTCTGTCCTTAAATGTTTTAATCCTGTGTAAAGCACTAGAGAAATACATATGACATTTTTCTAGATTCTAGTGGTTTCTCAGTGATTCAGTTTGGACCCTTATTTTGAAAGTAATGACCGGAAGTCCTGATGTAGTTCCTCACTGTGACCACTGGAGGGCAGTAACCGCTCATGTTTCTAAATATACTGTCTATTGTGAGCTCAAAAATAGTCACAACACGCACTAAACCAATTTTCAAATATAGATTTATATATTCTGTCCACCAACTTGCATCTAAATAGACATTTGCAAAACATTCCCAAAGGTGCGATTTACTTTATTGGAGTTGGAATGATTCATATTGTTTAATAACAAAAGGGCATTAGTTTTAGATACTGTTAACATTAGTACTGACGTGACACCGTATTAATACTTCTCAAATTAATAATGATAATATTAATATCGTCATAATAATAATAATAATCTTTATACATGTAAAGAAAGTTGAGTCTTTAACTGTCCTAAAGAACAATTATATAATCAATTCTGTTTTGAGAATTTCATCATGAACTAAAATATGTACACCTAATTATTATTATACATAATAATAATAATATTAATAATAATAATAATTTTTACTTAATTAATCCCGCAAGGGAAATTACAAAGTTTTCACTCTGTTGTTATTACACACTACACACAGGCCTGAAATACACACACATGCTCAGTACCTCTACATGCACTAATGAATGGAGATGTCAGAGTGGGGGGGCTGCAGCTGTCGATGGACAGGCGCCCCGAGCAGTTGGGGGTTTGGTGCCTTGCTCAAGGGCACCTTGGCAGTGCCCAGGAGGTGAACTGGCACCTCTCCAGCTACCAGTCTACCACCATGCTTTGGTCTGAGCTACTGCCACCCCAATTGTAATAATAATAATAATAATAATAATAATAATAATAATAATAATAATAATAATAATAATAATTTTAATAATTATTATTAGTGTAAGAATTTAAAATAACACCAGCAGCCCCATTATTGTTAAAAACTGTCACCAGTTTTCAGGCGTGGAGCTCACCTTAAAGTCATGAGTGTTTACTGCCCTCTAGTGGCCACAGTGAGTAACTGCATCAATGTGATCTGTAAAGTTAGACATGTTAACAATGATAACACTTCCGGTCAGCCCTTTCAAACTAAACCCGTGACCCTACTGAAACTGTAATTAATTAAGTTAAATGCTTGTGTTCATAGTTATCTTTTGGAGCTAGACGATTGATCGTTTTATATTAAAATATCGGTCTGAAACCGTGAAAATGTAGTAATGCAAGAGCCACGATTAATTTACATAAATAAACAGAGTCGAGCTGTAACGTTAGTTTTAGCCTTTTTACGTCAGCAGTCGACCGTTGATTACCCCGGTGACAATGACAACTGCAACTGTGTGAAAACGTGACTAACAATAGTTTTTATATGTTTCAAAGACTAAGTATGAGGACACCTGTCTTTTTTATACCGATAATAAACAAGACGGATATAGTGCCAACAAACATAAGCAACCAACATGCAGGAAACTTAGCTCGAAAATTGTCTGGCAAACATTTTAACTTCATCATAAAATATTTTCACCTCAAAAACTCGGACATTTTCAAAATTTGAAAAATAAATTCTTTCAAATTGCCAATACGAAATAAATTACGATATATAAATTATTTGTCAGTTCGCAACAAGAGAATAATTACATGATCATTTCTGACTGTTTTACTTTGAAGGCCTTGACCGGAAGTGTGAATAATGTCACATTAGCGTGTCTAACTTGAGGTATCATATTGATGTACTTCTTTACTTTGACCACAAGAGGGCAGTAGGTACTCGTGATTCTACAGTCAACCTATGTAGCATAATGGCCAGACAACTTTTTAAATATATTATTTTACCAATACATGTGTTATTTGTAGTAATTACACTAACAGTGACTTGGGCACTTTGATAATATTAACAACGACAACAGGAATGTATTGCGTTGCAGTTCCTTACTGTGACCACTGGAGGGCAGTAAACACGTTTCCGTCAGTTTATCTAGTGTAAAGACAGACACAAAAACATACAAACATTTCCGGCGAAATCTTTCAAAATAAAACAATCGATAAACTGCGGCTGTTTAATAAGTTTGCTAACTTGGTTAAGCTATTCTAAGCTGTGGAGTTGATGTTTGTTTACAATAAAGTTAGTTAGTTGGTTAGTTAGTTAGCTGGGTAGATATCTAGCTAGCTAGTTAACAAATTCCCTTTTAACGTTAGCCAAAGTTAGGTCCCGGTTAAGGCGATCTAAGTTACCCCGGTAACAGAATCAGATGTAATGTTAACATCGGCACCTTGAACTTTGAGGAGAGGTTTTAGTGAGCAAGCTAGCGGGTTTCTGGCGTAGCTATCTGTTATTGTTCAATAAATAGCTTCATAACTCAAGTTAACTAGCTAGGTACTCACCAAACCAAATTGCTCGTGCTTTTTGCGTGTTAAATGCAGCATTGATGGAGCTAGGCTAGCTGTTTACCCTGACGGTGTTTGTGCTAAGATAAGCTAAGCTAAGATAAGCACGTAGTGAGGCTAACGTGCTGAGAGCAGTTGAGAGAAGATTACACTTCTCGGTAAGATCAGCAGATTTCCTAAAAGTTCAATGTGTTTTTCTTAAACGTTTACACTTTAACAATGTGATGTAAATTCTCCAATCTCTTCCTGAACCTGCTGTGATGATATTTGGACTCACATAGCAGATATTTTGGATGAAGAAAGCTGGTAAATCATGTTAAATTAGCAGCTGCTGTGGTGGATCAGCTGTAAAGTGCATCGTCTCAAAACTGTAAACAGGGCTGTTTTTCTGATGGAAAGTTGACAAACATATGATGATCTTATAGAATATGATGCACTGCTGTAGATTAAACTACCCAACAGTATATAAAGGACTTACAATGAGCACAACCTTAAACATCTACAGCAGTAAAATGCAGCATACACATTAATGCAGCAGGAATATTAATCCAGAAACATGAGATATAATAATTAAACACTTTTACATTTAGCTGATAATACTCAATGCTTTTACTTAAGTAAGGTTTTGAATGCAGGACTTTTACTTGAAGTGGTGGAGTATTTTCACAGTGTGATATTGGTACTTTTACTTAAGTAAATGATCTGAATACTTCAATCACCACTGGCTGCAACTCATTTATTTTGATTATTGATTAATCTGCCCATTGTTTTCTGGATTAATCAATCGTTCAGTGTAGTTTGTAAGAGCTTGTTGCGAAGATATTCAGTTCACGGTCATATTTGAAAAAGAAACCCATCAAGTCTAATTTGGCATTTATCTCTGAACCTGCGATGTCAGCAAGACAAAAAGACTTTTCTATTTAGAGACAGAAAGAGGAAAAAGGTTAGTGTCAGAGCTCAGGAAGAGAGAAAGTAGTCCTCATTGTTTCTGACTGTGACACTGTGTGTGTGTGTGTGTGTGTGTGTGTGTGTGTGTGTGTGTGTGTGTGTGTGTGTGTGTGTGTGTGTGTAGGGGGCAGAGACCAGGAAGCGGTCGCCCACTCTGAGCAGCCAGTTTAAAAGATCTCTGGAGCTGCTGATGAGAACTCTGAGCGTCTGTCAGCCTTTCTTCGTTCGCTGCATCAAACCCAATGAATACAAGAAGCCCATGGTGAGTGTCTGCTCTCTGAATACCAACAGAACATAAGGGATGGGGATGTAGCTGTTATAATGTAATATTCATTAAGTTGACAAGCAGTAAAGAAATAGAACCACTTGGTTGGTTACCAGTCGACTGTCTGCAGCCGCTGGCCAGCAAAACATTTCTCAGCAAGTTCACGTCGTAATTGTGTTAAAAAATGATGCTATGAGTAGGGCTGCTCGATTATGGAAAAAAATATAATCACAATTATTTCGGTCAGTATTGAAATCACGATAATTTAACACGAGTACTCGTTGACTTCTGGCAAGATGTTGCAGTTATTGAACTTAAAAAAACAGTGGACAAAGTTAAATAAATCAACAGTAAAAAAAAACTGTGAAATACTTTTCCTATTTAAACTTTATTTTTGCATTCATAACACAAGAAGAAATAAGAGTTAACTTGCAAAACGTAACGAGCTAAATAATAGTTTTTCTCGATTATTCGGTTTTTTGTGATCATTGGGAGCCGAAATCATAATCACGATTACATTTTGATTAATTGCCCAGCCCTAGCTATAAGTTATGTATGGTAGGCAATATAATGTAAACACAATAAGTCAAATAAACTTTATGCACAGTGACAACTCCACTTTAGAGGAGGGTCACATTAGGTCGAATGCAGCAGGTAGATGAGTCTGTTATTAATTCATATTTTTGAGGCAAACGCTTGAACACGTTTGTGTTAAAGCTGTTTTTCAACAGGTGTTTTTTTTTAAATAATTTCCTCCACATGTTAAATGTCTTCCTATTATATAGCAGATAGATGGTTAATCTGGTCGCAATTCAGGCTGCAGTGTCACAAAATGTAGGAAAAGATATTTCTATTAATTTACAAGTTATTTGTAACTGGGGGAGGTTGTCCGTTATTATAATATGAGCTTACAGAATGGAAAAAAGTTTAACATGCTTTTTATTTTTACATTTAAAAATGGAAAAACAAATACACTATTGGAATAAATACTGTCCGGTTTGACTATGTTTTACCTTTCAGATTTTTCTCTTTTGATTAATCAAATGGCTGTTTTGTATATAAGGCTATACATCAGCGTGCCCCTCCCCCACTGAATGACTTCTTTCAAAGAACTGAGAGTGGTGGTAGCACAAGGGCCCCCACCAAAGGGGACTGTGTAAAACCTTTTAGGCGCACCACATTTGGACAAACTGTTTTTGTCAGTAAAGGGAAATAAATATTGGAATAACCTGCCCCTAACCCCCCCACAATAAGGGACCGTCCCACATGCATCCATTTTAAAACTAATTTAATATTCTGGCATTTAGAAAACTAAAGCTGCACTCCCTTTGAACTGCCTCACACATTTCACTGTGTGTGTGCGTGTGGCAATCCCATGTTGTGTTGTATTTGGTCTGGACTGTTGTTGTCAGTGTTTGTCTTGCCTCTCTAACTAGGGACAATAGATGGAACATTAGCTGTGGTGCTAACTCTAGCATATTTACATTGTGTACTTGTGTACATTAATATGCACTGTCTCTATCTAAATAAATACTTGAATGACAGGTGTTCAATGATAGACAAATGCGCCACAAACAATATTTTCTCACCAATAACTTCTGTGAACCCTGTTCTGCCTTCTTCTGTCAACAAACTAGTCTGTTGATCATGTTGGTCAGCGTTATCGAAACGTGTGAAGACGTTCCAAGTCGATCAGTACAAAGACGCATGACAGTAAATACTAAAAATGAAAAATAAAGGAAGTCGCACCCAGTCATTCAGAACAACTTAAAGTTAAAGTGAACAACAAATCGTTTATTTGACGTCATTGCAATATTAACTTTCATGACAAACACATCGCGAAAGACACTGAGGGATATTTTTAAATAAGTGGAAAGAAAGTATACGTATAAAACTGCCCTTTAAAATGTAACTATCGTTCCTCTTTTAATGGTGCCTTTTGTGTTTAGTTCATTGTTCAATTTGTTTAATAAAAATAATGTTGGAAATATTTTCATTCAGCTTTTTAATTCAACAAGCAATTGTTTGTATTTGTGCAGAATACTGAAAGCAGCAGAAAGGCAGAATGGAGTACACTTTAATATATATTTATCCCATGTAATATCATTGTCGCAATATTCAACAGTGTTTTTGCATATTGCATGTTTATCTCATATCTTGCAGGGTCAGTGTAACGCTTATCAGTTCAATTTTCTCAGCACAAACAACAAAAAAACAGAAAAATGGGTTCAAATATCAAATTTTTCATTTTTTTCCATCTTGACAAATTAAAAAATAGTTTTTTTTTTTCCTATTTTCAGTTTTTTATTCAGAGGATCAGATATTTAGAAAATTACAAAATTGCGTCTGAGCTCCAATTATTCACAATACTGCCATGGTATTCTCTCCCTCGTCCCCCACTCTAAACCATCTGTTGCACCTCTGACCCCAATGTCTATCAGTTTGGGTTTTTTTTTTTGGTCCATATGCAGTTAATGACCTGCATATTCTGCAAAGTAGAGGAAGAGAATACCACGGCAGTATTATGAATAATTGGATCTCAGATGCAATTTTGTAATTTTCTCAATTTCTGATCCTCTGAATAAAAACAGAAAATTGGAAAAACAGGTTAAAGATTGATTAAAAAATTTGATATTTGAACCCATTTTTCTGTTTTTCCAAATGTCCGTTTGTGCTTAGAAAATGTAACTGTTACACGGACTTTGCAGCCCTACTTCTGACTTTTAATTTAAACATCTCCAACAAGGAGTTTGAGATGACGACTTTTAGCCTTTATCAGGCGAAGCTGTGTGTTTTTTTTTAAATTAATTTGTTTATTTAAAAGGCACAATGCAAATCAATTGACATTTTTTGTTTACACGTCTCAAAATGTAAATGTGCCAGAGTTGGCAACAAAAGCTAATTTTCGTCTGTGGTCCCTTCCATTTTTTGCAGGGTTCACACGTTTTGAAAAAACCTGGAAAAGTTATGGAATTTGAAAAATGCAAATTCCAGGCCTGGAAAGGTTTTGGAAACATAAAAAGACCCAGAAAGTTTGGGAAAAAAGTCATGGAATTTGTTTTAACACAGCATAATAATAATAATATGTCATTAATAAATGTATTTTCATGTCGTCTTAACCTCAGCGTTGTATTCGGGGAGCGATATTATGAATCCCACTATGAACCACAGACATCGTCATTCATTTCATAGTTAAACCTCTGAGGGGAAACTTTAACACAGATTTGTATTCTTATTGTAGAACGTCGACTGACATTTTCAGGAACACATAGTCATGGAAATTTGCCAAAAAGTCATGGAAAAGTATTGGTTAAAATGCGTATGAACCCTGATTTATCACCTGAAATATCACCTGACTTTGGAGGTCAGTGAGCCCGCCCCTTCCTGTCACAGTGTTTGTGTGTGTAGTTGTTTGACAGGGAGCTGTGCGTGCGTCAGCTGAGGTACTCGGGTATGATGGAGACCATTCGTATCCGCCGCGCAGGATATCCCATCCGCTACACCTTTGTGGAGTTCGTCGACCGCTACCGGGTGCTCATGCCTGGAGTCAAACCGGCTTACAAACAGGTAGAGTGTGTGTGTGTGTGTGTGTGTGTGTGTGTGTGTGTGTGTGTGTGTGTGTGTGTGTGTGTGTGTGTGTGTGTGTGTGTGTGTGTGTGAGTAAGTAAGTAAATGTATCCACCCACCACACACTGAAAAGTTACGACTTATAACTCTTTCTCTCTCTCTCTGGTTCTGTCGTTGTGTCTCTCTCGATCAGGAGGACCTGAGGGGAACCTGTCAGAGGATCGCCGAGGCGGTGCTCGGCAGAGACGATGACTGGCAGATGGGAAAGACAAAGATCTTCCTCAAGGTACGCCTGCATTAAAGGCTACGTTCACACCGCAAGTCTTAAAGGTACCCTGCCACACGTATTTCATTACTTTGTCTGAAGGTCTACCATGGACTCTGTAACATTTTTTGTGGAAAAAATGCCTTGGTTACCTTGTTTCAAGCCATTCTAGCATGGTACAGAAAGCCTGCAGGAAGACTAAGCTCGATTTCTGCCAGTTCTCATTAATATTCAACAAGCTAAGCTGTTTGAATCTGATTGGCTAACAGCTAGCCAATGAGAGCCTGGCTGTCAGCATCCTTTACCCCAGCCCAACTGGGGGAGCTCATGAATAGTAATGAGCTCAGGCAGTATGATGTCAGACTGACCAGCTGTTGTGATTGGTCTGATTTCTCTGATTATTTCTGTTCAGTGGCTAGAGCTGACAGAGGAGGTAGCAGTTCATTTTCACATTCACCACATAAAACACACACATATGGACCTCACATATTTAAAAAAATACAAGTAAAAACGGTTTTGTATGGCAGGGCACCTTTTAATGCTTAATTTTGATTTTTTGCTCAGATCTGATATTTTTTTTTTGGGCTGTTCACATGACCTTTTATAATGTGGCCTATATCAGATTCCAGTGTGAACTGTTTGCTGTTTCGAACTGACCCGCATGCGCTAAAGAACAATAACAATGACATCAGACGCAGCACGCTGCTGCGCTAAAGTTAGGGAGGTCATGAAAGAAGTCAGCATTTTCGCTTTTATTTCAAAATGTTTGTGTAATGGCAGCCGTAACATGTAATGAGCAGGTGCTGAGGAGGAGAAGAGTGAAGAGGAAGAGAGACAACTTGGCTATTTGGGCCTTTTGCGGGGTTATGGCTGCACATTCACTACAGAGGTCTGTGTGGATGCAGAGAGGAAGCCAGGAGTGGTGGGACTGCGTTGTGAATAGCTTCTTTGTAGGTCTAGTCCAGTTTTTAATCTTACTGTCTGTGTCTCGGGCTAATTACCACCGGTGCATAATTGTGACAAAAGAAAGAAAATTAAAGAAATCTGACCTGGTTCTGATTCAGGACCACATATGGAAGTGGTCTAAATCTGATTTGAAAAGAAATCAGATCCGGGCTAGATTTGAGTGTTCACACTACTTCTGAAGAAGTCTGACCTGGTCACTTGACCCCCCAAAAAAAAGTGATTTGGGCCACTTTTGCCTGCAGTCTGAACGTAGCCTAAGTTGCTCTCAGCTTCCTGTCAGCTTGACCCAGACCGGTCGCGCTCCTCTGACCTCTCTCGTTAACGATGCTTTTAGAACTGCAGCTCGCTGGAGGTTTTTGTTTTTCGCACCTCAGAGACCAGTTATGGTGAAAATCAGGAGACCAGCAGTCTGGAGGCTTTTATAATAATAATAATAATAATAATAATAATAATAATAATAATAATAATCTTTATATAGAAACATTTGGTTTTTAAAACAAACACAAATAGAGACTATAAAAACCTGTACAGTGTAGTGAAGAATAGTAAAAACTTTTTTTTATTTTTTTATTTTGGGGCTTTTTTCCCTTTTTATTTCAGAGTTAGATACAGTGGATCAAAGGGCTGCAGGTCAGATCCGAACCCGGGCCACCGCAAAGGCCTCAGCCCACATGGGGCGCACGCTCCCACTGGGTGAGCCAGAGGTCGCCCCAGTAAAAACATTTTTAAAAGAAATAAAAACTCAAAGGAGGTTAAAGCTCAGATAAGATCAGGAAAGGCTCTTTGATAAAAGTATGTTTTAAGAAGGGACTTAAAGGAGACCAATGACTCAGCTGACCTGATGGGATTTTTATGTATTTATGAGTTGTTGCCACATGATTGGCTGATTAGATATTTACAGTAATAAACAGGTGTGCCTAATGAAGTGGCTGCTAAGTGTTTTGCGTAATTATAATGAAGTTGTTTCTCTGAGCAACACATTATACAAAGGAAGACCTTGTTTATGAACCAGTTCGTCCCAGTAGTGAGGCTCTGGTGTGATTGTTTCCAGTTCAAATGTCTGCTGACAGGAAAGACTGTGCATTCTGGTTTCCTGCTGTGTGTGTGTGTGTGTGTGTGTGTGTGTGTGTGTGTGTGTGTGTGTGTGTGTGTGTGTGTGTGTGTGTGTGTGTGTGTGTGTGTGTGTGTGTGTGTGTGTGTGTGTGTGTGTGTGTGTGTGTGTGTGTGTGTGTGAGAAAATGACAAGTTTTAGTTCCCATCAGGAGTGTGTATGCTTCTATGTGTTTTTAACCTTATATATGTGTATTTGTACTGCATGTGTGAATATGTTTTAGTTTCCCTCCCAGTCGAGGACATCTGGTCGTTAGCTTGTTGCCACGGTGACACGGTCACTTCTGTCCCTGGAGCTTAAATGACAACATCAGCTGATGATGATTTAGGCTCAGCAGTTTGTTTTCACAGGGCGGGGTGTACTGTGCAGCGCCCCCTGTCGAAACATTGTCTTTCCACTGGTTTTGTTTATATCCTGATGGAGCGATTATGTGTTTACAGATGCATGAGGGAAAGACTGTATTTACCACTAAACGCTTTTTACATGTTGTACTGTGTAGTGTCTTCTTTATCTTGAGAATAATTCGCTTTAATTTTGGCCTCCAGTTGACTGATAAGTTATATCTCACTCTCTGCGGCTGTCTTAAGTTTGAAGTTAAAGGATTGGATGTCTCGATACAGTATTACGCTGCGCTCTCTTTCCCCAAGTTTCATATCTGTCTCTACTCTGCCAGCATTTAAATTAAAGCTTTAGAGCGTAACTTTTTTTATACCATCCGTTACATTCAGGCCATTCCCAAATGAGTTGAGACAAAGCTAATCAACTCCACAACTCTCTCTGTATTTCTCAGTATGGCTATGTTTACAATATGGTGGCGTCCGGCGACTTTCCCGCGTAGTAACTTGAGTAATACGATAATTACCTCTTCTGAAAAGTCCGTCATGTTGTTTTAAAGGGGTGATTATATAGGGTATTTCACACTGTTCCTTAAGGTCTCCTAATAGGGTATGTAACATTGGTTGGGCTGAAAATGGACTGATTACAGAAACCTTGTATCATGTGGATGCAACAACAGTGTTGTTGTCATTTACTTTTTTTTAATTTATCATGGGGGCGACAGAAACTACGCACCATAGCTTTAATGCAAAAAATGCCAAAACATAATCATAAAAACATAAGATAAAGACAAGTGTTGTCTGGTCTCTCTTAAGGCCCGGACACACGAGCCGATAATCGGCCGTTCGGACAGTCTGGCGAGGTCAGTGACTCGAGTCTGTTCGGTGTGTTCCGTGCAGTCGGCCTTCATTTTGGCCGATTTGACATGTATAATCGACTCAAATGACCCATCTGATTGGTGGAGAGCTAACCCAGAAATGGGGAGTGGAATGAGGTGACTAGAGTCTCTCAAAATCTGACGAAAATCTTTTAAACTGACCTTTGTTGATCTGAAATGAAGACAGATTCAGCAACTGCACGGCCTATTTCTCGCTTAAAATGTTTTCAGAAACATGTTTTCGGTGAACTATTTTAGTCCAATATGAGATCGTATTCTGAACGAGCCGCCATGACAGTCTGGCTTTGAATTTCCAGAGAAAACAAACCCATGTGACGCGTTCGTCCAATCAACTGCCGCTTTTCACTTTTTGGGCAACAACACAGATTAGCGCAGCCTGCTGTTATGGAGACGTATTACGTCTCGTCTCTTCGATGTGTTCCGAGGCACTTTTCAGGAGACCGATCAGTCCGACTGGCTTTTCTGCCGAGGGTCGGCCGTCTGGTTGGTGTGTAAGCAGCTTTAAACCCCAATGTGTCCTCAGAAGCTGTGGTTAAAGCTGCACCTCTGAATCTAAAACCCATTTTTCACTGTAGCTGAAGTTGAACTAAAACCTGCTGCTCACCTGGAGTCGGATGCATAAACGATGTATGCACAAAAGCCATGTGTACACTTTTACCCACACATGAACTGGTTATTTATAAAGGAAGAATGTGCAGTGAGAATGTGAACACCTCACGCAGACTTCACACCAGCGTACACACTGTTTCAGCTGAAGGGTGAGGTGATATGAGGAGAAGGTTTGCAAGTTTCACTGATTGTGTTACTATTCTTTTGCAGTCTACACAGCCTCAGAAACACTGAAAATGTTCAATCAACAACGCATTTCTAAACTTAATTTCAAATGTATTGCGAGTGATGGATTGCATCGTTCTACAAATATTCGATTCAAAAGCGCTTTTGCACACCTCTTTTCTGGGGCAGGTGCGTCGGAAAATGCAAAGGCTACCAGCAACACTTGTTGAAGAACGTTTCGGTCACACAGACACTGACCGAAACGTTGTGAAATAAAGTATTTGCATGCGTAATGGACAGTGTGCGGGACTTCTTCAACAAATCATTCTACAAATAGCCACAGCACAATACGAGCTGTTGGAGAACCTCGCCACTGCGACACAGACGGTGAATTTGCACTTTCTTTGCCTTTTTATTTTCTTATTAACCGGTCTAATGAATAGAGCAGGCACAACGATCAATATAAGCCAGGTGTATATTCACACAAATTGGCTCTTGGCTCTTTTGGATTTAAGGCTAATCTCTATCACGCCTCACTGCTCGGCTGGACAGGAAGCAGAACAGGAAATAGAAAGTGCAGGGGGGTGAAGGCAGGGCAGTACCCACACTTCCCCTGACAGGACGGATGGACAGATCACAGGAGGAAGAGATAGAAGAAGTTTATGCTCTTTTAAGTGTTGTTGTGTTAGCAAACTGGAAGGCTGTCAGATTAAAGCTCGGAGGGGAAAAGTGCTGTATCTGTAGCTTTGTGTTCACTGTGTCCCGACTTCAGAATGACAAACTAATCAGCAAGGTCACTTTCAACCTTCTCGGGGGGGGGGGGGTGGCAGTGTCATCTAGACTGAAATATCTCAGCAACTAAACTGTATTAGATGGATTGCTATTGCTATTTTGTGCAGACGTGAATAGTTTCCAGAGGGTGAAGCCTAATGACTCTTGTGATCCCCTGACTTTTCCTCTAGCACCACCAGCAGGTCAACTTTTCAGTTTGTGCAATACTTTAAGACCAAATACCTGCAAAACTAATGAGAATGCCTCAACTGTACTGTTAGTGCTGATAAGCAAATACTAGCATGCTAAAACGATAAAGCCTAGATCATGAACTTGGTTATACCATAGAAAAATATGCATGTTAGCATTGTAATTGTAAGCTTGTTAGCATTCTGAAGTTAGCATTTAGCTCAAAGCCTCAAAGAACTGCTAGCATGTCTGGAGACTCTTAGTCTTGTTATTTGTCTAGTTATCTAATTAGACAGCTGTCTGTTATTCTAGTTATTTTAAATTATTATTACAATATTAATAAATTCCAGTTTGGCTAAATGAAATGTAAAACAGAAGCACAGTATTTTTGAAAATAGTTGTTGGATAATCGGTATTAATCATTGCTTTTGCTGTTTGTTTGTTTTTTTTTGTCTGCACTTTTTAGCCATCTAAAATGTATCAAAAGTTTGAACATTGTGTGTCTGTATAATTAGGTTACAAACAAGTTTTGTGTAGATACAATACGATTTTTTTTAATTTATCAAAAATCTCAAACTGATAAACCAGTGCAGCAGAAAGTGCATTTTGTGTGCGTTATGTATTGATGAGGTCTCTCTCTCCTGCTGTGCAGGATCACCACGACATGCTGCTGGAGATCGAGAGAGACAAGGCCATCACGGACAAGGTCATCCTCATCCAGAAGGTGGTTCGAGGTTTCAAGGACAGGTAGGGCTTAAAAACTTAATTCCAGGTCCAGTCTAGAGTCCGGATCGGGACGAATTTTTCTGTCAGAGTCCGGCCCGTGCCCGACAGGCATTAAGAAATTTCTGTCTGAGCCCGACACAGTTAAATTCTAATTTTTTCCTCATACTAATGACACATGTACGTTTTTGTGTGGAAAGCTTTTATCAAGCAACTGTAGGAAGGCATTCGGAAATGTCAACAGATGAGCGCATCAGCGCACACGGGACAACAAGCGCACGTTAATCAGCTATTAAAACGTTCAGTGTGTTAACCTTTCCTGATCGCTTCGTTTCCGACTGTGGTCAGAAAACCAGCGGAGACTCGTCACCTCCAGGGCCCACGTTATAACATGAATGACGTCGGGGGTTAAAATCCCGTTTCTGGTGAGCGAATGAATGAACTTGGCTTTCAGTCTGGGGGTTATTTCGGACACCGCACACACTGTGTACAAAAATTCAACTTATTCCAACAACTCTGGTCCTCTTTCTCTAGCTCTCTTCTGCCCACTTTCCACACACACTGAGCTCTCTTAAAGGAGCCGCAGCACCATTTTACAACAAATGCCTTATCACGCTGATGTGACCGAGCCCGACCCGAACCCGACCATTATTTCTAAATATCTGTCCGAACCCGGCCCGGCCCGGCCCGTTGGGTCGGGTATCCATGCCTTAGTCCAGTCCAGACCCAGTCTCTCATGTGGCTCTCTAAAAGCATTGATCAGCTTTTGATGAATGCAGTTTTCTTTCTCGGTGATAAAATATTGTGACATGAAACGTTCGGACAAAAGTAATTTTTGAGATTTTCAATTTCCTGTCATCAGGTCAAACTTCCTGAAGATGAGGAAGTCGGCTGTGTTGATCCAGAAGACGTGGAGAGGGTATCACTGTAGGAAGAACTATGGAGCTGTGAGGAGCACCTCTGTGTTATCTCACATATACACAACACAATATGATTATATCAGCGCGATTTGTGATTTACAATCAATTTTTAAGTCATTTCATTATTATCAGAAAAGGTTGAGAATGAATCTTTCTTTTTCCTCTCTTGTTTTTTGTTTGCGTCCCTTCAGATGCGAGCGGGCTTCTCTCGCCTCCAGGCTCTTGTTCGTTCCAGGAAGTTGTGTGCGTCGTATCACGTGGCCCGTCAGCGAATCACAGGCTTCCAGGGTCGCTGTCGGGGCTACTTGGTGCGCCGGGCGTTCAGACACCGGCTGTGGGCCGTCATCACCATCCAGGCCTACACCAGAGGCATGATCGCTCGCCGGCTGTACAAAAGGCTGAAGGGAGAGGTAAACACACACACACACACACACACACACACACACACACACACACACACACACACACACACACACACACACATAAACACACACAAACGTGAGAACTCTTAGACGGGTTCTGACTCAGCTGTTTACAGATCTGACCGTAGATCTCATCCCTAACACACACACACACACACACACACACACACACACACACACACACACACACACACACACACACACACACACACACACAAACATATGTTATGTGTTTATGCCTTATTTCATGTGGAGAATGTGATTGGTGCAGACCCACAGCCACCTCCTACAAGAGATGGCTTCTCAGTATCTAATACCATTTGCCTGATGAAGGTCTAGTACCTAAACATTGCCGGCTATTAAATGTATATTTGTAAGTTAGACAGTGTGCAGGAGTTTCTTTGTAACTGAGATGTTAACAAGACAAACAGCCCAACTAACTAGTAACTAGTCATTCTTTTCTAACAGTGGATTCCTTTCTCTCTCCCTTCAGTACCGCAGGCGGCTGGAGGCGGAGAAGCTGCGTCTGGCTGAAGAGACCAAACTGAGGAATCAGATGTCTGCGAAGAGAGCCAAGGCCGAGGCAGAACGCAAACACCAGGTGCGAGTTCAACAAAAGATCTGACATTTAAAAACATATTCAAAACCTCAGTTTATGTATTATCTGAAAATGAATTGTAATATCTTTTATTTAAAATGTTTTGTTTTTGTGTAACGTTACAATTAACTCCGTTTGGTGTGACTTGAAGGTTATATGACTGTACAGGTACAGTTTACGCTTTTGCTTTACTCTCTGGCGTGAATCGGTCACGTTGTCCGAGAAGAAAACAAAACCTCTCGCACCTTGCTACTAACAAGCGTTGGCTCATCACCTCAGAATGGGCATGTGTCATTTTAAGCAGAATCCAAAATACGAGTGGTTTAAACCTATTCCCGGTAATGACCGTGAGGCCCAAAGCGGTTTATGCTGAAAATATTTCCAGCTGGGCTTAAAATGCAGACAGATTTTCCATTATATCCTTTATACTTTTGCCAGTATGGCAGTGAAGTTGGCATTACATTTCATTCTAAATGGTATTAAAAAGTTCTTTTAAAAGTCTTAAATTTAAGAACCCGAGGATTCAGGATATCTTGAGTTTCTTTTCTAGAATATTCCCCTGGTCTTATTCAGTATGTTCACATGCACTCAAGAAACCAGGTAACATGTGCTTGTGGTTCCTGCTTTTTTTTTTCTTCATCACACCTTACCTACGACTATGAGAAATATATTATCCACTCCTCTCCCCAGCAGTTTGGATGCAAATGGTTTAACAAAGAAATTAAAGCAAAACCGCATAATTCTTCTAACACAAGCTGATTGTTGAAGAAGAAGAAAAGAGAAAAAAATAATGTGAATGTGTGCATGCATGTATGTATGCATCTGTATCTATGTGAATGCATGGGTTTATGTGAACAGTAGGTAGGTAGATATATGGTGTATGTAAAGATGTATGTATAAGAGAAGCATCACATTGTTTTGTATTTAACTAAAGGATAAAAATAGAGAAAGGGGGCAGGACCTGAAAAGTTTGTTATGAACTTCTTCCTGCTCCTTTTAGAACATGGGAATTTCTAATTTGAGTTACTTACGGTAATTTTGGAGGATTGTGCTGAGAAGTACATGACCTTATTGAGCTGTCATTTTAATTTTATATATGTGTATGTGTGTGTGTGTGTGTGTGTATATATATATATATATATATATATATATATATATATATATATATATATATTTTTTTTTTACATGTTCAAAATAAACTACTACTAACTAACTAATTGTTAGCTTTTGAAAACTTCAGCGCCCTCCTCCTGCTATGTGCTGTAAACTGTTCCAGCAGAGGGAACCAAGTGGACCGACATGTAAAATAAAGTGTAGAAGCCAGGTTCATTTACAGATAGTATTCTTGTTATTACACTTTTATTTCAAAACAAATGTGATATTTTTTATTTTCTAGGAGCGTCTGGCCCAGCTGGCCAAAGAGGACGCAGAGCGGGAGAAGAAGGAGAAGGAGGAGGCTCGGAGGAAGAAGGAGATGGTGGAGCAGATGGAGAAGGCCCGTTTGGAGCCTGTCAACGACTCCGACATGGTGGACAAAATGTTCGGCTTCCTGGGGACGACGGCCTCTTTTCCGGGCCAGGAGGGACAGGCCCCTGCTGGCTTTGAGGTGAGCAGACGAAAGGTTTTCCTCTAACCGTAAGGGATAAAATGAACTCTTCTCTCTTTGATTTTAGAGCAACAAAATCCACTAAACTCACAAATCATATAGTCGGCAAATTTATATACAAAAGTCTTTTACAGTTATTGATACATATGAAAAGGGGTAAGAAATGTCAGTTATTAGAAAGTGGAAGACTGTTTGTTTGAATGGCATGTAAATAGTTTGGGTAAGTATGAATTGCAATAAGTGGACCATAACAGTGCTTTATTTTTGACATTGTCTGAGAGGCTTTTAGACAGTCCCTCCAGAAAAACGCGATTATGCGATCGCATAATTCAACGCATAATCAGCCAACTTTTTCAAATACGCCGCCCTTTCGGTGCATAAATTACCGATTTCCGCGCAAAATATGCGGCGCTTGCATGATTTCATAATCCCCGCATTTTCGTTGCAAAAAAGTCACATAATATATCTTAACAGAAAGTTGAAAAATGTTGCGTTTACTTCCATGGATGTATTAAGAGAAGAGCCAGAACGTTATGAAGTGACGTAATTACGCGACGTGAACATCATCGAAAAGCAGGGTGTTGGGGGAATCACTTTTTTTTTTCTCTTTTTCATCAAACTGCAGTTTTTGCAAGTTTCCGCAATTTCATCGCATAAAATTGCATAAATATCCCGCATATTCCATCGCATTTTTTAAGAAAATGTGCTGCATAATCAAGGATTAACAATCACAAAAAACTCCGCATTTTTCTGGAAGGACTGTTTAGAGGTCCAAAGAGGTCAGACTTTTGTCTCATGAATTGGAGAAGAATCTCTCCCAAAATGTAGTTTAAGTTTGGAGGTTTTCACTTGAAGCCCTTTCTCCTCCTGCAGGACCTGGAGCGGACCCATCAGGAGCTGGAGGAGGAGGATCTGGACGAGGCTCTTCCTCTGCCTGAGGACGATGAAGAGGAGGATCTATCGGAGTACAAGTTCGCCAAGTATGCCGCCACCTACTTCCAGGGCACCACCACACACAGCTACGTCCGGCGGCCCCTCAAACAGCCTCTGCTGTTCCACGACGACGAGGGAGACCAGCTGGTAGGTCACCTTTGACCTCTGACCCCACAACAGTCTAACCTGTTCTACACAGCTGTGCCGATTGTTGCTGTCTCTCTGAAAGATGTTTATGTCTGGCTGGCAACTTTTTGGGTTGTTCATAATTAAATATGTGAGAGTTTAAAAATGTCTTTTTCTGCTATGAAAATACAAACAGAACAAACAAACAAAAATATTGAAAGGAATCATATTTTCAGCTTTGTAACAATGCATTTTCCAGCTAATTCAAGAGGGTTTTTAAATAGTTTATATAATATTCATAAAATAATATAAATAATGTGCTATATGTGTACCTACCTGTATGTACCTTTTTGGCACTCAAATCAGTGGCCTTGGGGGTACATTAGTGTACATTGTGCCTTGTGGGACAGAAATGGACTCCTACTGTACCCCTATTTCTGACAGGGTGGTGAAAAAGTACCACTTCAGCTTTCAGTTTATCAGAAAAATTATATTTAGATTTTTTTTTTTTTTTTTAAGTAAATGTACTGTGTTACATTTCCACCAATAGAAAATATAAATTTCTGTAGATAACGTTCCACCTGATAAGAACAAAATATATAATAATTAATAAATAAATAAATTCTCTCATGTCTCGGCCCAGGCTGCTCTGGCGGTGTGGATCACAGTGCTGAGGTTCATGGGAGATCTGCCGGAACCCAAGTACCACACGGCCATCAGCGATGGAAGCGAGAAGATTCCCGTCATGACCAAAATCTACGAGACGCTGGGAAAGAAGACCTACAAGAAGGAGCTGCAGGCACTGCAGGGGGAGGGGGAGGTAAGGAAGAGCAGAGGTGGGAGGGATAAGATTAATGTAGTTAGAGTTTATAAATGATGAACTGGAGCTGCTCTGTAATGTGTTGCTGTTAGTTCATCAGCCATGTTTCCCTCCCATAATAAGTGGAGTAACACTGACATGAGATTAACTTTCATCCACAGTACTTGATCATCTTGTCTCTAATCTAAAATTTTATAAATGCTTTTAATTAAATGCAGGTCATTTATCAACTTTCCTCTCAACTTTCAAGATTGTGTTAATAGTTTCTAACCTGGAGATATCTAAATCTCCAAAGAAAATATTTATTTTTTCTTTGAATAACTGCTCAAATAAGACTATTTTTCGAAAACATGGTTCTTTAGTTATTTTTCTTAATTTGACAAAATTATTTATCTATATTCAGCTTCTTTTTTTATTTTTTTTATTTTCAGTTATTAATCTGTGGACAAAATATTAATGTCTTTATCCCATTATTTTCTAGTAGCTCAACTAATCTTCACCTTGTTTGGGACCTGTTATTGGTCCATACTCTAATACTTTCAATTTGAGCAGTTTAATGATAGTGATTTTGGAGACTGTGAAGATTTAATCCACTTTTTAAATTCATCCAACTAAAGTCATTTTGATATAATCCTGTTAAACAAGCCCAGTTGCTTGTAATATACCAGAATCCATATTTCCTTGAAATTAAATGAAAGTCAGATGTAAGCAGTTTTTTAGGTGTTGAACATTTTGTCCATTTCCTGTACCTCGGTTGGGTCCCGGACTTCAGTCTGAGAGTCACAGTGTTGTGTGTGTGCTGCTAGCAGGAGCATCTTTCTATGTCCATCAGCTGTTTCCTGTCTGTTCTGCCTCCAGATGCCTCCCGCTGACAGCCACAAGAAAAACAGCGTCCGACACAAACTGGTGTCCCTCACCCTGAAGAAGAAATCCAAGATCACCGAGGAGGTGAGAGAGAGAGAGAGAGAGAGAGAGAGAGAGAGAGAGAGAGAGAGAGAGAGAGAGAGAGAGAGAGAGAGAGAGAGAGAGAGAGAGAGAGAGAGAGAGAGAGAGAGAGAGATGGGGCATTTTAAAAATACCTTTCTGATGGTTACAGAAGTAGAAAAGTTCAATTTTGATTTGTTTCAGGTTACCAAGCGTCTTAACGATGGTGAGTACGGTCTGCACGGCAACAGCATGCTGGAGGACCGACCAACATCCAACCTGGAGAAACTCCACTTCATCATCGGCAACGGGATCCTGAGACCAGCACTGAGGTACACACACACACACACACACACACACACACACACACACACACACACACACACACACACACACACACAAAGGGTCATTATGAGGCTGTATTTTCCTAAACTTGTATATATCAGACATTATATGCATCAATACATCAACGTATATTGTCTAGCTTGAATATGATTCATGGATTTATAAAAAACAAAATAACAATATTATCAATAATATCTCTGATGTTATTGAAAAAAAATCTCCTAGGTCAGGGGTCTTCAACGTTTTTAAAGCCAAGGACCCCTTAAGTGAAGGAGAGACAGAGCAGGGACCCCCTACTGCATATATTGTATTAAATGAAGTTACATATTCAACTGGGCCTACAATAACCTGTAGGGCGGCCTAAAGCCTTTATACATGTATACTCCTTTTTTGCATAGAAGACTACGCTATTAAAAAAATAATCGGCATGATTTTATAAATCATGTTTTAATGTTAAACATACATGTTGCACAGTGAATCCTCAGGATGAACTTTATCTGTTGATCTTAGTGACTACCTTACCTATAGGCCAGTTAGCCTAACATCAGTGAGGATTTTTCACAAATAGGTTGATTTATTTTTGCTAATCTATTTTACATTAAAAAAAAAAAAAAAAAAACCTTAAAAAGAATTAACAATAATTTGGTGGCCACCCTGCAGTAACTCTGAGGACCCCCTAGGGGTCCCGGACCCCCTGTTGAAGATCTCTGTCCTAGGTTATAGTAGCAACATTTCTATGTATCCAAATATGTCTGGAAGAGATGTGAAAGCCTCTTCTTTCATTTGTACTCCTTCCCGCGGACTTAAACTTAAATTTCAGAGAGAGCTCAGGATCCCTGACGCTGGTTAGGATTGGCCTGTTTGGGTTGTAGATGGCTGCAGTGCAGAGAGAAAGGAGAGCACACAGCTTCTGACACGATGAGACAAGTTGTCGATTTGTAATCACATTCAATGCATCTGCTCTTTCTGTACTTGTCAGTCTCCCATACGTTTCTACTTATGTACTTGTCTCTGTGTAAGTATAGTGATACCTTACCTTATAATATATAATCTAAATATAATCTAAGTGTGTGTGTGTGTGTGTGTGTGTGTGTGTGTGTTAGGGATGAGATCTACTGTCAGATCTGTAAACAGCTGAGTCAGAACCCGTCTAAGAGTTCTCACGCTCGCGGCTGGATCCTCATCTCTCTGTGTGTCGGCTGCTTCGCCCCTTCAGACAAGTTTGTCAAGGTCAGGACATCCAAAGTTTTTTTTTTTTTTTGGTTTTTTTTAAATGATCTTTTTGATTTTAATACACTGAAGGAAGACATCTTAAAAAATGTTTATGTTTCCACAGTTGGTTTGTTAGCTTACTTTACATTTAGAGTTACAGCATCCTCAATGAATGTCTTTGTGTTTCTGTGAGAAAGCGAGATCATTTGGCATAACAACCTGATCCTCCAGCATGTTCTCAATTTTCAGTAAATCATCGTAAAAACATCTTTCTGATGTTGCCCTCTTGATGCTACCTCGGGCATTTTAGTTTAGTTTTTTTGTATATGTGGAATTTACACCTTTTTTTTGGTTTTGTATTTTTGCCTACAGTACCTGAGGAACTTCATCAACAGCGGGCCGCCAGGTTACGCTCCGTACTGTGAAGAGAGACTGAGACGGACATTTGTCAATGGGACGAGAACGCAACCTCCGTCCTGGCTGGAGCTGCAGGTGCAAACACACACAAATCGGATTGATTTAGGAAAATAAATATGGAAATTTGTCAAGTTTATTGTAAGTTTTTTTATTTTTATTTTTTATTAAAATGATCAGTCCATGCACAACATTTTTCAGTCTTTATCCCTGAATGCTTCAGTATTATAAATCATCACAGTGTTCTTAGATACCCACACTGGACGTTACATCATTGTAATCCTGTTTATAGTTGTAGATCTATCCAGTGTACAGCGCTCCAGTCAATGGCGATAAACTTGAAATACCTGTCTCGCATACACAAAACAAATCTTGTGTGCATGACATTTTGGCTGGTTACAGCAACAGTTGGTTTTATGGCTTTCAATAATGGGACCAAACCCATGCTATGTTGTATGTACAGATGGTTGAATTTCATATAAAAAGATTTAAAGATTTGTTTTGGGCATTTCAGCCTTTCATGGAAAGGTCAGCTAGATATGAAAGGGGAGAGAGAGAGAGGGAAGACATTCAGGAAATCGTCCAGGTCAGACTCGAACCCTGGACCTTCTGCGTCGAGGCTTACACCTCTATATATGTGCGCCTGCTCTACCAACTGAGCTAAACCGGCCACCAAGAAGAGCGATTCATGTTGTGTTTACTAGGGTTGCAACGATATGAGATTTTCACGGTACGATACCGTCCCGGTCTTATATGCTGGCTACTTCTGCGAACAAATCAACAAGTTTCTTTACAAAAGATGAAAAATACAGAAGAGACAGAAATCAGAAACATAGCAAACAATAAAATTACTTAAAATGAATAGAAATTAACAGTAAATAAACACAACATTTTGGGAGAGGTCAAATACAGTAAAATAATGATAGAGTAGTCCTGGACGGCGGAACAGTTAGTGTGACGGTGTGATCTGAATAAACTGTCGAGTAGAGCGAGGCTATGAAGGGGATTTGGTTTTTCATTTGGATCCAACTGGGCTAAAGTTCTGAAATCTATTATCCAGGCCACCAAGTCGAAAAAGCCCATCATGCTGCCGGTAACGTTCATGGACGGCACGACCAAAACACTGCTGACGGACTCCGCCACCACAGCCAACGAGCTCTGCAGCGCTCTGTCCGACAAAATCAATCTGCGGGACCGCTTCGGGTTCTCACTCTACATCGCACTGTTTGACAAGGTAGACACACACACACACACACACACACACACACACAAATTATTGTTTGTAGTGGCAGATATAGCGATAACATTCTTCTCCTCCTGCAGGTCTCGTCTTTAGGCAGTGGGAACGACCATGTAATGGACGCCGTGTCGCAGTGCGAGCAATACGCGAAGGAGCAGGGCGCCCAGGAGAGGAACGCCCCCTGGAGGCTGTTCTTCAGGAAGGAGATCTTCACGCCCTGGCACCTGCCTGCCGACGACCAGGTCGCCACCAACCTCATCTACCAACAAACCGTCAGGGGCGTCAAGTTTGGAGAGTATCGCTGCGACAGGGTGAGTTTTTCCTTTGCTGTTTATTTTAAAGGAATAGTTTGACGTTTTTGGGAATACGCATATTCGCTGTCTTGTCGTCTCAGTTTGATTAAATTGTTTGTCAGACATCTAAACTAGGGAGTACTAGAAGACCTCCTCCCTTTTGTCAATATATATTTAAGTGATTAGTTGACTTCATCGCTTTGGAGTGTAATAAATTTGAATGTCTTACAGTAAAAGATGTTAAAAAGACCTTTTTGAATTTATGATCAAACAACATATCGGGTTTTCATGCGTTTCTCAGTTGCCTCAGGTCTTAAAAAGGCCTCTGTCTGCTTCTCTTTACCTACATTTTAGCTTGCCTTTACTTTAGTTTTTTTGGTTTTTTAAAACCCTCATTGTAAGAAAACTGTGTGTGTCTGTGTCTGTCTGTCTGTGTGTGTGTGTGTGTGTGTCTGTGTCTGTGTGTCTGTGTGTCCCCAGGATGACCTGGCAGAGCTGGCCTCTCAGCAGTATTATGTCGACTATGGTTCGGAGATACTACTGGAGCGCCTGCTTAGCCTCATCCCCTCCTACATCCCTGACAGAGAGGTCAGCACCTCCAGGACGGTGGAGAAATGGGCTCATTTCATCATGGCTGCACACAAGAAGGTGCTCGTCACTATAACAAAGTCGGTCAATGTCCTCCCAGTGAATTTATCCAGGGAACCCGCAGGTTTTACTCCAGGCTTCTATGGATGGTCTATCGGTCCTCCACTTTGGTTCAGACTGAAGTAACTCAACCATTCACGGTCCATACAGGAAGAATCATACTGACTTGGTGATCTGTTATTTTGTTTGTAATCTCTAGCGGATTGTCATTTTGAAATATCTCAACACCTGTACACTTTTTTAGCATGCTAACACGCTAAGATGGTGAACATGGTAAACATTATACCTGTACAGAGCATCTAGCAGTGTGGCTCTAGTCTTATTTAAAGGAAATGCATTGTTTTCATGGGTACTTGAGGATATGTATTTGTACTTTTGAGTTTTTGACACAGGGGAAGTTATTTAATTAAAATGAGATGAAACAGCAAGAAAGGTGGAGGCTAATGTAATGAAGCCTAGCATTTTATGTAATATGAAGGTGAATTCAGTAATACTGAGCAATGAACTAGAATAACAAATCAATCTTGCACCGAACCTTGACAGTATTTGAATATTTTGTAAACATTTAAATCTCTCTCTCTCTCTCTCTCTCTCTCTCTCTCTCTCTCTCTCTCTCTCTCTCTCTCTCTCTCTCTCTCTCTCGGGCTGCTCAGGGCATCTACACCCAGAAGAGGTTTGACCCACAGAAGGTAAAAGAGGAAGTGGTGGACTTCGCTCGCCACAAGTGGCCTCTGCTCTTCTCTCGTTTCTACGAAGCCTTCAAGTTCTCAGGTGAGAATCTACTACATCTTTCACATCTGAACATCTGATGAGAGGCACATTTGGACATATTTAAAACTTGTATTATCTATTTTCACGTACATTTAGTTTACAACAGACACAACACGGGCAGTTTCCACTGTTGGAATGTAACTGTAGTTTAATTTACTCAAGTACTGTACTTTATACTTTTTACTTTTAGGCAGGTTTTTATTTTTAAAGGCCAGTTATTTCATGGATCCAGGATACTATGCATCCTGATAAAGTTCCCTTGGCCTTTGGAATTAAAATAGCCCCCCCACATCATCACATACCCTTCACCATACCCCCACATCATCACATACCCTTCACCATACCCCCACATCATCACATACCCTTCACCATACCCCCACATCATCACATACCCTTCACCATACCCCCACATCATCACATACCCTTCACCATACCCCCACATCATCACATACCCTTCACCATACCCCTACATCATCACATACCCTTCACCATACCCCCACATCATCACATACCCTTCACCATACCCCCACATCATCACATACCCTTCACCATACCCACACATCATCACATACCCTTCACCATACCACCACATCATCACATACCCTTAACCATACCCCTCACATCATCACATACCCTTCACCATACCCCCACATCACCACATACCATTCACCATACCACCACATCATCACATACCCTTCACCATACCCCCACATCATCACATACCCTTCACCATACCCCCACATCATCACATACCCTTTCACCATACCCCCACATCATCACATACCCTTCACCATAACCCCCACATCATCACATACCCTTCACCATACCCCCACATCATCACATACCCTTCACCATACCCCCACGCCATCACATACCCTTCACCATACCACCACATCATCACATACCCTTCACCATACCCCCACATCATCACATACACTTCACCATACCCCCACATCATCACATACCCTTCACCATACCCCCACATCATCACATACCCTTCACCATACCACCACATCATCACATACCCTTCACCATACCCCCACATCACCACATACTCTTCACCATACCCCCCACATCATCACATACACTTCACCATACCCCCACATCATCACATACCCTTCACCATACCCCCCACATCATCACATACCCTTCACCATACCCCCACATCACCACATACCCTTCACCATACCCCCACATCATCACATACACTTCACCATACCCCCACATCATCACATACCCTTCACCATACCCCCACATCATCACATACCCTTCACCATACCCCCACGTCATCACATACCCTTCACCATACCACCAAATCATCACATACCCTTCACCATACCCCCACATCATCACATACCCTTCACCATACCCCCACATCATCACATACCCTTCACCATACCCCCACGTCATCACATACCCTTCACCATACCACCACATCATCACATACCCTTCACCATACCCCCACATCATCACATACCCTTCACCATACCCCCACATCATCACATACCCTTCACCATACCCACACATCACCACATACCCTTCACCATACCCCCCCACATCATCACATACCCTTCACCATACCCCCACATCATCACATACCCTTCACCATACCCCCACATCATCACATCATTTTTTTTTTTTTTTTATTCCTCTTTTTAGTCAACTTTAGCATGGGTTCATAAACTTATGAGCAGCACTGTAAATGCAGTACTTTTTACTTCTCTACATGTCTGAAAGTTAGTTTTCAGATGACCTATTGGTTCTGTGACTGTGAATCCTTGGTGTAAAACTTGTCTTTTGTCTCCCCTCTGCCTCTTAGGCCCCATTCTGCCTAAAAACGACCTGATCGTCGCCGTCAACTGGACCGGGGTTTATTTTGTGGACGAGCAGGAGCAGGTCCTCCTAGAGCTCTCCTTCCCAGAAATCACTGCCGTTTCCAGCAGCAGGTGAAGCATGCTGGGAGCTCTAGTCATTTAACAGTTCCTTCTCTTGGCTTCTCTCCCTGTCCTTTATTTCTTTCCTCTTCCATCTACTTCCTGCTATCTCTTTCTACTTTCCTGCTGTCTTAGTTGCATGTTCTATTATTTTAATTCTCCTTTTCAGCCTGCCTCTCTGAGCACATCCACTGCTTTCTCTCTCCTCTCTCAACAACAACACTATAAGTAATTTCAGCAAATGTCCAATATTGACATTTGTTTTCAAGTCTCAAAACCCATTACAGCTGTGTGAATTACAACTCATGAGGTGATGTTTGTTATAGAGCCACAAAGTCCATTTCCTACAGAAAGTTAACGTTTTGTGTCTTCTAACCATGATTATAAAAGCCCTTTAACCCTAACAAACTAGTCATTGTTGACCAAATTACACCTTAACTATATGTTGTGCTGTGTTAGATTAGGAAAGGTGTTCACAAATGATGTCATCTTTGTGTTATTCTTGAGAGCGATGACAACCAACGTAGTTTCTATAATTTGGATGACTTATTGTTCTTTCAGGGGAGGAAAGTTGCAGAGTCAGAGTTTCACTTTGGCGACCATCAAAGGAGACGAGTACACCTTCACCTCCAACAACGCAGAGGACATCCGCGAGCTGGTGGTGACCTTCCTGGAAGGCCTGAGGAAGAGGTCGAAGTTTGTGGTCGCGCTGCAGGATAACCCCAACCCCAGTAAGTCCTGAACAGGGATGGTGCCGTTTTTATTTTGTGATTTCTTTTTAACTCTAAACTCTAAACTTTTTTTTAACATGACCTGATACACTGTAACACCTGCTTGAGAACATTAAAGTTGGAAAGTTTTCCATCAAACACCTTTACAATAAACATACGGAACTAAAGACAGAAGTTTTGAAGGTAGAAATGCCAGTTAATCATCTCACTTCAGTAAAAACTGTGTTTTTTTTTTCCACAGCTGGGGAGGAGTCCACCTTCCTGAGCTTTCTGAAGGGAGACCTGATCCTGTTGGACAAGGACACCGGGGAGCAGGTGCTTAATTCTGGTTGGGCACACGGCGTCAACGAGCGAACCAATCACAGAGGAGATTTTCCAGCTGACTGCGTCTATGTCCTGCCCACGATGACCCGACCTCAGCAAGAAATAGTGGTAAGAGGAAAAAAACAACAACATCAAGACAAATTCTGCTTAACTTTGTTGTAGGAAGGAGACTCCTCTTTACAGCACTGACTTCCTATTACACTATATACTACTACTACTATTAGGGCAGTGGTGGCCTAAAGGTTAGAGAATCGAGCTTGTGACTGGGAGGTCGTCTGTTCAATCCCCAGACTGACAGGATAAAATCTGGGTGGGAAAAGTGAAAGAGCAGCGCTTGTCCCTCCCTTATTACCACCACTGAGGTGCCCTTGAGCAAGGCCCTTAACCTCCAACCTGCTCCAGTGGAGCTGCTCAGTGGCTCAGCAGATCAGACCACCAGCGGCGCTACCATTGGGCCCACCCATTTCAGGTCCGGGCCCACCCATTTTGATCCAGGCCTATAGTGAGTGAGTGATTATCATTCTAGCAGTTCATCCAATAAGCAGCCCGAGGAAAGCTTAGAGTGAAAGCTTCTCAGCCAATCAGCGGCTTATACCCCACGTGTGGACTCTTAAGCCCCGCCCACAGGCTGCATCGTCACCAGCAAGTGATCCAATGAAATGAAGGATGTTTGCACGCAAGCTTTTCAAGCAAGCTCAATGAGACAGACACGGTCTATGACAGACACCGACTGTAGCTGTTAGCTAGCTAATATGAAACGAAAAGCAAAGCAAAGCAGCTTGTTTTCATTTAAATTCAGCAAGAAACGCTCCGAGGAGCAGGAGGTGTCAACCCCTGCCATTTTAAGTAACGCGGTTACAAGTGACGAGTTACCATCCTGCTCGGCCGCCCTCTCCCCATCAAGTCCTCCTGTAGCCCCCCCCCCCTCACACCAGCACGGCAAGTAGGCTAACATTAACGTTAGATTCTGGCTGTCTGTATGCAGGGGGATCCCGTTTTCCCTCAATAAATAAAGGTTAAATAAAAAATATAAAAACACTGTTTGTATATTATTGGCACAGCTCAGTTTGCGGGATTGTGATTATGATTTCAGCGTTTTTAATTCAAAAAGCTTGAGTCAAACGTGCCACACTTAAACCAGAAGTTCAGTAGTTTCAGAAGCACTTCAGCGAAAAGCAAAATATATCTGATTATTAGTGAAAATCGTTTTCCGTTATTTTCTTAATAGATCTAAAGACAAATAAAAGTAACAACAAATAACAAAAGCCAACTGAATTCAAGTAAACACAAAACGGTAAAGTATCATAATGACCATTGTAGAGATTTGATATTTGGAAGACCACAGGAACAAAGAAGTGTCCAATGATGCTGAATGACAAGTTTTTAACAGAACAAACATTACAAACATTAAAACAAAACCTTAACAAAAAAGCTGTTCAAACCTGTGATGCTACCCTACTTTTCCTTCACACAGCATTACTGTATTTTTGGGGGAGTATCACAAGGATTAATCTATTAAATTACCCAGCACACAGTAGACTTTAAAATGACACATTGTAGTCCCTTACAAGAAGGTTGACCATTAGAATTTGACTTTAATACAAAGGGAGACTCTTATATTACAGATGGGAACGTGACATACATTTCCATCTGTGCAGAGACATCAAAGGTTTCTTTGCACCAGATGAGTCAACGGGGGCTCAAACCTTATTTAATGTAATAAAATAAAGTGTTGTTAGACCTTTGCCATAAGCAATATCTATATATTTTTTTGTTGTCCATGTTTTGCACACTGGAAACATGTTATCATCACAAACTTGTTAATTTGTTGCTGCAACAATTAAATCTGATCTGATTTAATCTGATAACATCTGGCTCTTCCTTTTTGTTTGAAGACACCTAATGTAAGTCACTTTAAATATAAAATGGTCTTTCAAATGAATGTAATCTGATGTAATCCAACCAATCAGGCGCTGGTAACCATGACACCGGACCAGCGACAGGAGTCGGTTCGTGTTTCGCAGCTCGTCCTGCCAGAGAGCGACGGACGGATAAAACCCTACACACTGGAGGAGTTCTCCTACGACTACTTCAGGTCCGCACGCACACACACGCACACACACACACGCACACACACACACACACACACACATATATATTGGGATTAAAAACAAAGGGTTATCATATCTGTTGAACATTTTACTGTTTTAGATTAAGGGTTATTATAACATCTCTGAATAGACTTGTAATCGATTGTAAATCCTCCTGATGTCATTTCAGTTATGGAGCAGTTAAGGGATTAGTCCTCTGCTCTTTTAATAATAATAATGTTTACTTTATTAAATTACAATGTTTTCACTCTGTTGTTATTACACACATTACACTCAGGCCTTAATTACACACACACGCTCAGTACCTATACACACACTAATGGAGAGTATGGAGCCCATTGAAAGGCGCCCCGAGCTCCTGGGGGTTCGGTGCCTTGCTCAAGAGCACCTTGGCAGTGCCCAGGAGGTGAACTGGCACCTCTCCAGCTACCAGCCCACCACCATACTTTGGTCCGTATGGGGACTTGAACCAGCAGCCCTCCAGGTTCCCAACCCAACTCCCTACTGACTGAGCTACTGCCAACATTCCCAATTACCTCTTAAGTCAAATCATTCAGGCATAATATTTTGCTTCTGGCAATCGAACACATTTGAGTGAGATTGTCTATCTGGAAACTTCCTTCCATTAAATTCAGACAATTTAGAAGTTATCATCACAGGTCCAGATCGTTCCTTGCTCACAGATCTCCGACATAACATCTCACATTATAAACACACTCACCTGCAGATTTGCTGTACAACCATATGTTTTTAAGTATTGTTTACTTATATCTTTTTTACTTGTGAGCCACGCCAAAGTCAAATCTCCATTTTTCTGATCTCACGTGACCGACTGATTTTACCTCTCGGCATTATTTTTTGGTTTGACAAATTTAAATTTTGATCGACTCGCAGTCATGTCAACATGTCACAAATGTAACCTGCTTCTTTCAGGCCTCCTCCCAAACACACCCTGAGCAGGGTGATGGTCAGTAAGAATCGCGGGAAGGACAAGATGTGGAGCTGCACCAGAGAGCCGCTAAAGCTGCCGCTGCTGAAGAAAGTGGTCAGCCACGAGGAGCTGGCTCAGGACGCCTGCATGTCCTTCATAGATATCCTTTAAAACAGCTGATGTGACGCGGTTTAAGACCGTCTTAAAGCATGTTTAACTTACTGGGCATCTGACTTCCCTAAACCTAACCTTGTCAGCCCTAGATAACTGCTCCAGTCGTAATGCTAGCAAAACTGGTTACCAAATTTACTATGTTAACAATGAGCTTGTGCATATGAAAGAGACTAACAGCAAATGCAACATACACAGATCTAGAGCAGGATATTATTCATTAATTGTATATATTTTATAGCATGAAACTAACATTACTGATTGTTTAAGTTGCATTATTTGATATTGATAGTATATTTTACTATATTTTTATAAATTTTTTTATATAAGTCAAAGTTATAAAAACTAAGCACAGCACTATAACATAAAAAGCAGCAACATTAGAAACTGTAAATAATACAGAAAACAAGTACCAGAAGCATAAGTTAAATACTTGTATGACCACAGAAATCTGAGAAATTTTGTCCAGTGCATGTAACATATTGTACTTTTAGTACCATCGCTCAATCCTTTTTTTTTGTTCAATACATGTCCATATGTCTCTGGTGATCCCATCTGCTGAGCATGCAACCCCACGTTGAGAAACACTGGTGCAGCCCTTCCCCCCCCGACATTAACCTTATCAAATCTTAACCTGAACTTTAAACAGGCCCCAGTATTGTCTAATTAAAGACATATATTATCTCAGTTTTTGTTAATTATTCAGTGATGGATGGAGTCAAACATGCTCTGTAAATACAAAAAAAAAAGAAATGAAAACTTTGATATAAACGAGTGTGTTCATACATGTCACCAGAATGCAGGAAGGAGCAAAATTGGGCACTTTTCCGGTATCTCGAGAATGATTTTCATGCTCATTCTACATTTGTTTTCAAGCCAATCGGGTCGTTTTTATTCCTTGACGTTCGTCCCACCTATGATGAAGTACATGGGCGACTATCCGTCCAAGCGGATGCGCTCAGTCAACGAGCTGACAGATCAGATCTTTGAAGGAGCACTGAAGGCCGAACCTCTGAAAGACGAGATCTACTGTCAGGTCATCAAACAGCTCACGGACAACCATGTCAAGTGTGTAAAACCGACGCTAGTATTATTCTTATCATTGCAATTCAATATGAATGATAATATCTTGGTTCTAATTCATGGTTCAGACTTTTCATGTAGAGTTGTATCGCAAAACATTTACAGTGAACCTTGTAGAAAAGAATATACAAAATATTATGGAAGGATACCATGTTCATGAAACACTTTAATTGCATTCAGTTTCTATTAATCCTCCAGTCGTCATCATGTCTGCAGCAGTACAAGCAGGCAGAGCTGAGAGATATTTCTATGCAGAAGCTGAACGTGAGTTTTGTGCTGCTGCAGGTACAGTGAGGAGAAAGGCTGGGAGCTGCTGTGGTTGTGTACTGGTCTGTTTCCTCCAAGTAACGTGCTGCTGCCTCACATCCAGCGCTTCCTCCAGTCCAAGAAACACCACCCACTCTCTGGAGACTGCATGCAGAGGCTGCACAAAGCTCTACGGTAAAACTTTACACTTTACTAAAGTATTAACATCAAACTTCTGCCTCACAGCAAGAAGGTTCTGGGTTCAAACCCAGGTCGTCTCAGGCCTTTCTGTGTGGAGTTTGCATGTTCTCACATGGCTACTGGCTAACACTGGCGCATTTACAGAAATGTTCATTAATGTGCATTGTCCTAATCAAATAAATAAACAAACTGCCAAAAAAAAATATACCAAAGTTAAAGAACCAAAATGAAAAGTACTCATTATGTAAAATGGCCAATTTCAGAATAACTGAGCCTAACTCCTCCCACTGCATCATTCTGAAAATGCAAAAAAAAAAAAGAAAACTGGGCAAAAGGATGCGAGGGGAAAGGGATGCCGCCAACCTGTGCTTAGAGGGTGTTAACACTCTTAAATTTCATGACCGAGAGAAGTCCCAACCGGTCGACTCTATCTCGGCATTGGACGTAAGGTTAGGGCTGAGTTAAACAGTAGATGGTAGGGCTGGGCGATAGGGAGAAAATCTGATCTCACGATATTCTTGACCAAATACCTCGATATTGATATTATGGCGAAATTCTAAGGTTGACAATTTGTGCTTTAACAAAATATCTTCACACTTAGATTTAAGATAAATAATCATCAGTAATGTGGACTTAATTTCTGAGTGGGGTAAAGGCAAATAATAGAACAGTTAAAGTCTGGTAAATTCAGAAAAAAATATAAATTTGGAAAGAAATGTCAATATTTACTCCTGCGTTGATGTGTATTATCACAGTCCAGTCATGCCATTTAGTTTACAGCTCAAAGAACACGTTTAAGTGTGCAGCACCTCTTTATTACCTTAATCTGTAAAGTAAGTAGTAGTCACTCACTATATTTATCAGATGTGAAGTAGTAAAAAGTACATTTGCCTCGGAGATGTAATTGAGTAGAAGTATAAAGTAACATAAAAAGGAAATACTCAAGTTAAGTACAAGTACCTGAAAATTGTACAGTACTTGTGTTAATGTACTTAGTTACTTTTCACCCCTGCAACTGCGATTGACCTTTCGTTTTGGTAATCGTGTTAACAGTAACGGATCCAGGAAGTACCCTCCTCATCTGGTGGAAGTCGAGGCGATCCAACATAAGACAACCCAGATCTTCCACAAAGTTTACTTCCCTGACGATACAGACGAGGTCGGACACACACACACACACACACACACACACACACACACACACACACACACACACACACACACACATATGGGAAGATACATTTCCACTCGTCAACAAAAAAAGGTTCCGTCTGATAATTGAGACTGTTTGTGTGTGAAACCTGCAGGCGTTTGAGGTGGAGTCCAGCACCAAAGCGAAGGACTTCTGCCAGAATATCTCAACCAGACTGCTGCTCAAATCTCCTGAAGGCTTCAGCCTCTTCGTCAAGATCTCTGACAAGGTCAGAGAAAGAATGTTTCTCAGAAGCAGAGCAAAATGTGGCTTTGTTAAATTCCTCTAAAACAAATAAGTGGTGTAAATTATCTCTCTTATCCTTACCGGTTTTTTTTTATTTTATGCCGTCACTAATGTCCTTTGACCTTTTTATAAAGCATCTTCTTGACCCAGTTAAGAGCAATGTGAAGTTTTTGTATATAATCATCATAGGATACACAGTTTTGATCTCTCAGATGTATCGTTTTCTATGCAAGCATTTGTTTTCAAAATTATATTAATTTTGGAAACTCAAAAGGAGGATTTACTGCAATTTCAGAACATTATTATGGTTTCATTAAGTCCCATTAGGTTTTATCAAAGTAGAAAAAATGGAATATACATTTTTTTCCCAAAATCTAGAAACTATCTTGATTAGCTTCCACCAACTCTGTGTGTGTGTGTGTGTGTGTGTGTGTGTGTGTGTGTGTGTGTGTGTGTGTGTGTGTGTGTGTGTGTGTGTGTGTGTGTGTGTGTGTGTGTGTGTGTGTGTGTGTGTGTGTGTGTGTGTGTGTGTGTGTGTGGGTTCTGCAGGTGATAAGTGTGCCAGAGGGGGATTTCTTCTTTGACTTTGTCAGACATTTAACAGACTGGATCAAGAAATCTCGACCAGCCAAAGACGGTTGAATGCGTGCATCAGTTTTACCTCTGTTGGAAAAAAACTCCTCTTGCTGTATTAACATTATATATATATATATATATATATATATATATATTATATATATATATAATGTTAAAATACAGCAAGAGGATTTTCCCAATATATATATATATATATATATATATATATATATATATATATATATATATATATATATATATATATATATATATGGGAAAAACTTCCACTAATTAACCCTGACAAAGCACACCTGTGAAGGTAAAACCATTTCAGGTGACTACCTCATGAAGCTCATTGAGAGAACACCAAGGGTTTGCAGAGCTATCAAAAAAAGCAAAGGGTGGCTACTTTGAAGAATCTAAAATATAAGACATGTTTTCAGTTATTTCACACTTTTTTGTTAAGTACATAATTCCATATGTGTTCATTCATAGTTTTGATGCCTTCAGTGAGAATCTACAATGTAAATAGTCATGAAAATAAAGAAACACATTGAATGAGAAGGTGTGTCCAAACTTTTGGCCTGTACTGTATATATATACGACTGTAAATAAGGAAAAGAATAATAACTCTCCAGGGAGTAAAAACACAAACTGCAGGTTTTATTTTCAGAGATGTATAGTAACAAAGTAGAACTACTTCACTACTGTACTTAAGTACTAAAAGGCTGTATCTGTACTCTACTGGAGTATTACTTTTTTCTCCTACTTCCACTTTTACTTCAGTTTTTTATCTGCTGCATCGTTACTCGTTACGATTATACAAATGTTCTGAATCATTCCAAACCCACGTTATCGCAGCCAGAGTGGTAGATGGCTCGGTCACCAGGGTTGATGAAGCTGGCTCATCACTGAGCAAATCAAGCGATCAAGCTGTCTTATAAAAAGCCTTTGCGTGCTCCTGTTCTGCCTTTCGCTCTGCTGCCTGCCTGCCTGCCTTGACAACACTTGAGCTTTGTTAGTTTGTTTCGAGATGGAAGAACCAGAAGCTAACTAGCTACCCGCGGTTCATGACATGCTGCGGTGTTGTACACTCCCGTCCTTGTACTGCTGCTACAGCCAAAGGAACTGTGAGTGTCCTTTAGGCTAAACATTAGAAATAATATAAACAATATGCTATTAAAACTTTTGACTGCTTTCTTTAATAACTACATAACACAATACTTGTACTTTTACTTTCAGTACTTGAGTAGTACATTTTAAAATTTGCAATACTTAAGTACAAAAAATGTTGAATACTTTAGTACTTCCACTTAAGTGTGGTGCTTAAAGAGCACTTCAACTTCTACTCAAGTCACTTTTTTGATAGAGCACTTTTACTTACTTTCCTTACTTTTACTCAAGTCTGTGTCTCTAGTACTTTATACATGTCTGTTTATTTTAGGACTTATACGAAGGAGTCTGAACAAACCTCCTGAATAAAACTGATAGTACGCCAGAGTTTTAAAGTTGATGACTCTTATATTTCACCCTATTTCCCTCCTACCTTGCAGGAATCGTTCCCTCTCTGACCTATCAGGTGTTCTTCATGAAGAAGTTGTGGACCAACACAGTTCCAGGGAAGGACTCCTTCGCCGACTCCATCTTCCACTACTACCAGGTCGGTCTTTTACTGAGAAACCGGAGAAAATAGTTTATTTTATAATTTTTTTCCGGCTGCAACACTCTCCTACACTTCACTTAATCTTTTGTTTCACCTGACACAGACTTCCCCAAGGTTTTTATTTTATTTCAGGCTGGGCGATATGGAGAAAATCAAATATGACGATATTTTTGTCCCAATACCTCGATATCGATATTGCGGCGATGTTGTAGGGTTGACATTTGGTGCTTTAACAAAAATATTCACACAAAGATTAGTGATAAATAATCATCAATAATGTGTATTTAATGACTAACAGGCTAAAGACAAATAATAGAACAGATTGAACATTCAGGTAAGGACATCACTTTTCTGTAATGCAGCCTTTAAAAACACCTTATGCCATATTACCATGTTACGATATCCAAAATCGAAGTCCAAATCAAAGACGATGTCTAGTCTCCTATCACGATATCGATATAATATCGATATATTGCCCAGCCCTACTGCTACTTAATATCTTTTGGCAATTTGCTTCCAACATTTTTTTGATTATTATTATGAATTATATTTAATTTATACTAGAACTGTACTCCCTTGTTCTCTTCTTTTAATTAGGAGCTGCCTAAATACTTGCGTGGCTACCATAAGTGTTCACGAGAAGAGGTTTTCCAACTTGCGGCCCTCATCTACCGCGTCAAGTTTGAGGATGACAAATCCCATTTTCCTACAATTCCCAAGATGCTTCGGGAGCTGGTTCCCCAGGATCTCATTCGTCAGATGTCACCGGATGACTGGAAAAGGGTAAAGCTGGAAAACTCCAATGTAGTTTTTATTTTCTGTTTAGATGATATGAACATTGACACATCGATTTACTTTCTGGTTGCCTTTTTTCCTGTGAGACACTAAAGCTATTATTTGTATTTGTATCCAAATTTGGCATTAAGGATTGAACTGAGTTTAATAATTAATACTGTCTGTCTGTCTGTCTGTCTGTCTGTCTGTCTGATAACAGTCGTTGGTTGCATACTTCAACAAGCATGCTGGTAAATCAAGAGAAGAAGCCAAACTGATGTTCCTAAAGCTCATCTACAAATGGCCGACCTTTGGCTCCGCCTTCTTTGAGGTCAAGGTAAATACACCTGAGCCGGTCACTTCCTGTCTGTAGCTCCCACCCGGTTCTTCTCATTCGTCTTTCTGTTATCCAAACTGGCATCTTTTGTCTCGTATGAGTTTTTCAGTGATGGACTATAACATATACTCAAGTACTGTACTTAAGTACAACTTTGAGGTACTTGTACTTTACTGAAGTTATTTTCTTTTTAGGCTACTGTATACTTCTACTTCACTACATCTCAGAGGGGAATATTGTACTTTTTTACTCCACCACATTAATCTGACAGATTTAGTTACTTTGCAAAGATTTTTACATTCAAAACATATGAAGAGGTTAAAAGTCAAAGTACCCAACAGTTTAAACAAGTACAGCTGGAACGATTGGTCGATTGAAAGAAAATCTGTAGGCAACTATTTTGATAATTTAAGTCATTTTGTATGTAAAAACATTTCATTGATGGCCAAACCGAGGACGGAGATGGTGTCGATTGAGCTGACTGCTGAATTGACGTTTCAGTAGCGTCACTAACGTTAGTAAGAGGGAATATATGCAGGGAAAGAAAACAAGGAAACACCCCATTAGTCAATCGAGACATCTTTTATATTTCACAAAAAGGTCGCAGAGAAACATTAAGGTTGTTCACGTAAAAATAATAAGATATGATAGATTTGCGCTGGCCAAGACGATTGAGATTGGTTTAAAGAAATGCCAATAAACCAGAGCACATTCTCTCCTATCTAGGAATGTTGTGTGGACTTGCCAGACCCTCCTCCGCAGCGCTGTGGAGGAAGGTCTGGCAATACGAGACTATAACAAGATAAATCTACTTTTGTCTTTAGCAAACCACAGAGCCCAACTTCCCAGAGATCCTGCTGATCGCCATCAACAAGCACGGAGTCAGCCTCATTGACCCGAAGACAAAGGTTAGTGTTTGTATGGAAATCAATATTTTCCCCTCCAAACCTGTCGTATGTTAAAAGATTTATTATAATGCTCAGTCTGTGTTAACCATGCGCATGTTAATCTACATGTGCATGTTAATTTACTTGCAGTAGGGCTGCACGATTATGGCCAAAATGATAATCATGATTATTCATGGATTTTAGGGACAAAATATTTTGTATTGCACTTTCACATTTAAATAAACAGAGCACTGCTTTCACTTTGACATTGTGTTTCTTTTTTTGCTAATGTAGACATATTTGCATCAAAAAGAGTGCATCTCCTAGAGCACATGTGTCAAACTCAAGGCCCACGGGCCAAATCCGGCCCCTTGCAGATTTAGATCCTGCCCGTATATCAATTTGGGTTCACAATACATTTTGGCCCTCTTGGTTGTGCGCCAAACCAAAAACACAGGAAAGTGTTTTTTTAAAACTGCAATTACCTGACATTCAAAGCAGAATATGGCAGATTTACCGACTCTGAGACTCAGAAATTCCCCCAGAAGCAGAGAGAGAGTTTAATATTCAGGCTGAGAAACAAGTTGTTAAAAAAATGTATCATTGTTTTGCTTGATTTGCTAAATTCTCTGATGGCTAAGGAACTCTTTTGATGACTTTTGTAGGGCTTCATGTCAACAAAAATGCGCCAAAAAGTGTACAAAATGTCATAAAAAGCAACAAATTTACAAAAAGGTGACAAATGTCTGAGAAAGCCACAAAAAAGTCTGAACAAAAACAACAAAAATGAGTAAAAAAGCTACCAAAATGTTTAAAAAAAAGAAGTGACACGCAGTAACAAAAGCACGTGAATAAACTCTCCATGTCTGGCCCCTTGGTGTGATTCTCTTTTTCCAGTGTGGCCCTCTGGGAAAATGAGTTTGACGCCCCTGTCCTAGAACCAAAATATAAATAACATTCTACCCAAAAGAAACTAGCTCTTGGCCTCCTCTCCTCCAGACATTTGATTTTCTCTGTTGTATATTACTCTTCTACTCTGGACTGCAGCTGCAACATTCAGGAATGTTTTCCATGCACAGCAGCACGACAATTCCCCAAAACTCAAGCCAAAACATCTGGATCGCCCCCTGGTGGTTGTTTTAATTTGTAGCAGAGTTTTCTATGAGCTGAGCACGCATTTTTTAACGTCAGTCACGTTTATTTAATTGTGGGAAGACCAAATCGTGATCGAGATTATTATTTGATTAATTGTGCCGCCTTAACTTGCGGGAACTTCCTTTTGATGCTGCGCTCATTAATCGCTCAGGTTGGCCTCATCAGCCAGAGGCCCTGAAAGTAACGTGTCCTCTCTGTGTGTTTGTGCAGGACATCCTGACTACTCACCCCTTCACCAAGATCTCCAACTGGAGCAGCGGCAACACTTACTTTCACATCACCATCGGCAACCTGGTCAGAGGAAGCAAACTGCTGTGCGAGACCTCGCTGGTGGGTGGCAGCAGCACGCACATACTGTAACATTTCCAAGTCATAGTATAGTATGGCGAATAAAGACAAAAATGTAATAGTATAGTATGTTGAAAAAATTCATAAAAAGTCATAGTATTGTATGTTGAAAAAAATCCTAAAAAGTCATAGTATAGTATGTTGAAAAAAATCATAAAAAGTCATAGTATAGTATATTGAAAAAAATCATAAAAAGTCATAGTATTGTATGTTGAAAAAAATCATAAAAAGTCATAGTATTGTATGTTGAAAAAAATCCTAAAAAGTCATAGTATAGTATGTTGAAAAAAATCATAAAAAGTCATAGTATAGTATGTTGAAAAAAATCATAAAAGGTCATAATATTGTATGTTGAAAAAAATCATAAAAAGTCATAGTATAGTATGTCAAAAAAAGACAAAAAAGTCATAGTATAGTATGTTGAAAAAAGACAAAAAAGTCATAGTATGTTGAAAAAATTCATAAAAAGTCATAGTATAGTATGTCGAAAAAAGTCATAGTATAGTATGTTGAAAAAAGACATAAAAAGTCATAGTATAGTATGTTGAAAAAAGACATAAAAAGTCATAGTATAGTATGTCGAAAAAAGTCATAGTATAGTATGTCGAAAAAGACAAATAATTCATAGTCGCTGATTGGGTGGCAGCAGCACGCACATACTGTAACATTTCAAATAAAATCTGGTGCTCCAATAATATCCTAAATGTCTAATTTCCCCTGCAGGGCTACAAGATGGACGACCTGCTGACCTCTTACATCAGCCAGATGCTGACCAGCATGAACAAGCAGCGCTCCGGGCGCGGCCTCAGCAAGTGAACTTCTTACTGGCAGGAGGCCGCCGAGCTCCTCCGGCTCCTGCGCCCTATTGGCCAACACTGCAGCTGGGGCCGGACCTTCGCCCACCAGCTGTGGAGGATGAGCCGCAGTCCTTCTGCTAGCTCCGCGGGGTCAAAGCTCACCGGGGAGAGCTCGGCTGCCAGCAGCGATGACCCCGGCGAAGGCCCTAGCAACCGTCACCACTACGGTTACCGTGACGACGAGGACGAGCCGTCCAGTGAGGATGACTACCTCTAAAGCCTCCAAACTCTCCGTCACACAGGTCGGTCTGCGGTCGTTTTCAGTCCGTACGGCTGTCATCTCAACCTTTTTAATAAATGTTGCAGTGACCCCAAGCGGCAGCTGCTGTTCACGGCCGCCATGTTTGAACATTTTAAGGACTTTGCTACCTGGAAATACATCTTTTTTGTTTGCGGGGCTGTCATGTGACCTTATACATCTATAAACCACAAGTGAGACAGTGTTGGAGTTTAGCAAAAACTTAAATTATGTTTTAATTGGTTAATCCATGCTTTTAATGCCTTTTTAATTAATTATGTTACAAGGAATTCTTCTTATTTACAGATGGATAGTACTGATAAAAATGTGATATTAATGTCAATAAATACATGTACTTATAATAATAATAATCACAGGCATGTTGTCCGTACCTGTTTTCCATCTTTCTTTGAGTGGTATGATTTGATGAGTCTTTAATTTAATTCTGTGTCGTATTTAAAAAGGTAATTTGGGGAACACTGCAAAAACCCTGGCTAACCTCCAGGAGTTAACAGGTTACCATGCCAACGTTAGCGTTCAGCTCAAAGCACAGTGGAGCTGGGAAATGAGTCTGACCCCATAAGGTAAACATGTTTGATTTGGGTAACAACATGACCCAAACACTATGGCACCATTCTCAGGCTCACCAACGATAAGGATCTAAAAGTATCAGTTTTCATTCAGACTTTTGTTTTAATTGTGTGTGTCTGTCTGTCTGTCTGTCTGTCTGTCTTACTGTCTTTCTGTCTGTAACATTAGAGCATTACAGGAGCTTTAGTGAAGCTATAGATTGCTGGTCCTTCCAAGTTGAGTTTAGATACTATTATACGATAGTCTTGGCTGTAATCTTCTCGCAGAAAACACGGTCAGACAGAAACCTTTACGGTGTTGTGTCTTCTGTTCTTTCCTCTCGACTGTTGTGTCAACGGTTAAACTTTTCATCACTTTGAATAACTTTGTTTGGGATTAGAAAAAAAACATTTATGCATTTCTCTGGCCTTTGAACCAAATAGTGCAACTGAAGTGGCGTTAAGGGACCTGCGGGTTGTTCCGCGAAGCAAAACTCCTGAGTAAGCGAGGTATGTTTGAGCCTAAAGCCAGAGTTCACGAAGGTGGCTCTCTTTTAACCTGGCTAGATCGCCATGGTGAGTTATGCCGCATGGCTAGTCCGGCTCAAAAGGATGAACATTGTTGGGATAAAGCCTGACAACAGCTGCGTGGGGGCTTAGCACTGCCCAGGATGCTTGGGATTGGTTTAAAGAAATACAAACAAGCCAGAGAGAGAACCTAAGGTCCCCCCAAAGGTCTGCATTGAGAGTGCATTGAGTGGTAAAATAAATATATTAACTTATACATTTATACACATTTAGTAATTTTCTGCCAGCATTCCTCTCGTATTGTATTATTTGCAGCAACAGTGTTGCTTTTTGCTGTAATCCTATTCATATTCTTAATAGGCGGAAGTAGGCGTCTATTTTGTGCAGTGATAGAGTGAAATGATGCCAAACCCACAGTTTTATAGGAACATGCACAGAGCCTGATGAAGAAAACCGGGGGTAACGAAGCACGTTGGTAACCTGTTATCTCTGTGGGGCTCAAGGCTTCGTCGAGCCAGCTAACGCAAAGAAAGCCTGGCTCTGACGAACCTGCCTGTGGTACACCCCTCAGATCTGATTTATTGAAATCTGTGTGACACACTAGAAACAGACCTGTAGGGTGTTTTTAAATTCCATGCATTGATTGTTTCTCTATTTCTGCTGCTATTGTAACGTCCCTCCTGTTTGACAAAATAATCGTAACTCAAGGTCCACGTACTAGCTTTTTCTGGGGCTTTTAGTTGCATCTCAGTGTCCGTGTCATGTGATAATAGGTTCGGACATTCACATTAGACACAAATCCTCTGCACTGGAAAAAGTCTGGTTATGACAACATGTCTACTCTGACAGTCTTTTTTTTTTTTTGTCATTTGTCTTAATAAATACTGAGGTTTGCAGATTAATTTATAACTCTGAGGTCTAGATTTTCCATCTTTTGTGTTAAAAGTACACCTTTTTTTTTCAGCACAGTTGCCTAAACTTTTCCGGTTTACCAAGAAATTTACATGCCGAAGTGTTAGAAAAGTGTGTGCCCTTCTAGTTTGTAATTACTTGCTGACACGTCACTTTTTGGAAGCCTGCTATTGGCTGATTGACTGCTTGAGGGAGGGGATTTTGGATAGACACTTTGACTGACTTGACTCCACACTTTTGCTATAAACTATTTACAAAAAAAGTTACTTTTAGCTTCTCTATACAAAACCTGATTTTTACTGAAGATGTTTTTACTCATAAGTCAAAGTTAAGGATAATTTTTAAGACTGCTTTTATACATACGGCCAGATCTGTAAACGTTTTATGAGATTTCACACAAAAATAACTAACCTTTAGTTAAATAAAAAAGTAAGACACTCACCTGGGCAAGTACATTGTTTTCCCAGACAACAGAATAGCTTTGCAAAACCAGTTGAATATTTGAACTACACTCACCCAGTGGGTCTTCCTCAACCAGTGGCCTTACCTCCACTATGGTTGCTTTAAAAAAAAGACAACCAGTTGTTTGTTCCCTTTTGGCACAGATTAGATTTTTGCTCAGCTAAGCCAGTAGCTTTAACATGTGGATGAAATGGGTTTACTTGTACGTTAAGTAGTAATAAATGTAACTCTTCAAAGAGGCCTACAAACATTGTGTTAAGGTTTTAGAAAAAGACCCAGAACTATGCATGTTTGTCCAAAAAAACAGAAATAACATATTCCTTTGTGTTGGTTCATTTAAAAAAAATAAAAGTCAAATCTTTGCCACAAAGATTTCTGTCTTACATTCCTTCATTGTGTTTGTGAAACTCAGTTCTGTCAGTCTGAAATCTGCCTTGTTTATGTAAAGTTTAATTTTTTTTGTCACATGTAACAAACTGTTCATCCAATAACCTGCACTGGTTTGTATGAGTAACAAATAGACTGGTGTTTTAACAGTGCCAATGATTTCAGAGTTACCTTTCTTTTCAGTTTGTTTTTCTTTTGTGAACTAATGCAAACTTGTGTTTTTGCCTGTTGTGTTGTTTTTAATTGTTTTATTGCGTATGACTGTGTACTTCCTGTAGTGTTTTTGTGTGTGTGTGTGTGTGTGTAATGTGTGCTCCCACTTTTTTATAAAACATTACATGAATATGTTTTGACTTAACTAATAAATAAATGAAGAACTCATGTTGTCCACAATGTATTTACCAGAGATCGGACACTAATCTAATGTCATAGTATAGTATGTTGAAAAAATGTCTAGGGTTTGAACCCATAACCTTAAAACAGATCACCATGTATTTATCACACTGAGCTATTTGGCAGGTCTAAAATCCTTAGTCTAGTATGTCAAAAAAAATCATAGTATAGTATGTCAAAAAAAGTTAAAAAAGTCATAGTATAATATGTCAAAAAAAATCATAAAAAGTCATAGTATAGTATGTCGAAAAAAGACAAAAGTCATAGTATAGTATGTCAAAGAAAAGTCACGCTGAGCCATCTTATCTGACCTCTCACCATTGTTTTGTAGCTTCTTTGACTTCTTGTGTTTACGATTTAGACCTTAAAATTCAATGTTCTGCACAGGGTTTGAACCCATAACCTTAAAACAGAGCACCATTTATTTATCACACTGAGCTATTTGGCAGGGCTAAAATCCTTAGTCTAGTATGTCAAAAAAAAATCATAGTATAGTATGTCAAAAAAGTTAAAAAAGTCATAGTATAATATGTCAAAAAAAGTTAAAAAATTCATAGTATAATATGTCAAAAAAAATCATAAAAAGTCAGTATAGTATGTCGAAAAAAAGTCATAGTATAGCATGTCAAAAAAAAGTCATAGTATAGTATGTCAAAAAAAATCATAGTATAGTATGTCAAAAAAAATCATAGTATAGTATGTCGAAAAAAATCATGAAAACGTCATATTATAGTATGGCAAAAAAGTCATGAAAAAGTCATAGTATAGTATGTCAAAAAAGGCATAAAAAGTCATATTATAGTATGGCAAAAAAGTCACGAAAAAGTCATAGTATAGTATGTCGAAAAAAGTGATAAAAAGTCATAGTATAGTATGTCGAAAAAAGTGATAAAAAGTCATAGTATAGTATGTCGAAAAAAGTCAAAAAAAATTCATGGTATAGTATGGCAAAAAATTCATAAAAAGTCAGTATAGTATGTCGAAAAAAATCATAAAAAGTCATAGTATAGTATGTCAAAAATTCATGGTATAGTATGTCATAAAAAGTCATAGTATAGAATGTCGAAAAAAAAAAAAAATCATAGTATAGTATGTCGAAAAAAGTTTAAAAATTCATAGTTTAGTATGTCGAAAATTTCACAAAAAAGTCATATTATAGTATGTCGAAAAAAGTTATGCAAAAGTCATAGCATAGTATGTTGATAAAAGTAATAAAAAGTCATAGTATAGCATGTTGATAAAAGTAATAAAAAGTCATAGTATAGTATGTCGAAAAAATCATAAAAAATCATAGTATAGTATGTTGAAAAAAGTGTTAAAAAATTCATAGTATAGTATGTCGAAAAAATTCATAAAAAGTCATAGTATAGTATGGCAAAAGATTCATAAAAAGTCATAGTATAGTATGTCGAAAAAAATCATAAAAACTCATAGTATAGTATGGCAAAAACATTCATGGTGTAGTATGTCATAAAAAGTCATAGTATAGAATGTCGAAAAAATTCATAAAAAATCATAGTATAGTATGTCGAAAAAAGTTAAAAAAGTCATAGTATAGTATGTTGATAAAAGTAATAAAAAGTCATAGTATAGTATGTCGAAAAAAATCATAAAAAATCATAGTATAGTATGTTGAAAAAAGTGTTAAAAAATTCATAGTATAGTATGTCAAAAAAAGGCATAAAAAGTCATATTATAGTATGGCAAAAAAGGCATGAAAAAGTCATAGTATAGTATGTCAAAAATAGTGATAAAAAGTCATAGTAAAGTATGTCGAAAAAAGTCATAAAAAGTCATAGTATAATATGTCAAAATGGCATAAAAAGTCATATTATAGTATTGCAAAAAAGTCATGAAAATGTCATAGTATAGTATGGCAAAAAAGTCATGAAAAAGTCATAGTATAGTATGGCAAAAAAGTCATAGTATAGTATGTCGAAAAAAGTGATAAAAAGTCATAGTAAAGTATGTCAAAAAAGTGATAAAAAATCATAGTATAGTATGTCGAAAAAAGTCAAAAAGAATTCATGGTATAGTATGGCAAAAAATTCATAAAAAGTCAGTAAAGTATGTCAAAAAAAATCATAAAAACTCATAGTATAGTATGTCAAAAAATTCATGGTATAGCATGTCATAAAAAGTCATAGTATAGAATGTCGGAAAAAATCATAAAAAATCATAGTATAGTATGTCGAAAAAAGTTAAAAAAATCATAGTTTAGTTTGTCGAAAATTTCACAAAAAAGTCATATTATAGTATGTCGAAAAAAGTTATGAAAAAGTCATAGTATAGTATGTTGATAAAAGTAATAAAAAGTCATAGTATAGTATGTTGATAAAAGTAATAAAAAGTCATAGTATAGTATGTTGATAAAAGTAATAAAAAGTCATAGTATAGTATGTCGAAAAAAATCATAAAAAATCATATTATAGTATGGCAAAAAAGGCATGAAAAAGTCATAGTATAGTATGTCAAAAAAAAGTGATAAAAAGTCATAGTAAAGTATGTCGAAAAAAGTCATAAAAAGTCATAGTATAATATGTCAAAATGGCATAAAAAGTCATATTATAGTATTGCAAAAAAGTCATGAAAAAGTCATAGTATAGTATGTCGAAAAAAGTGATGAAAAAAAGTCATAGTATAGTATGTCGAAAAAAGTGATAAAAAGTCATAGTATAGTATGTCAAAGAAAAGTCGCTCAGCCATCTTATCTGACTCTCACCATTTTTTTGGTAGCTTCTTTGACTTCTTGTGTTTACGATTTAGACCTTAAAATTCAATGTTCTGCACAGGGTTTGAACCCATAACCTTAAAACAGAGCACCATGTATTTATCACACTGAGCTATTTGGCAGGGTCTAAAATCCTTAGTCTAGTATGTCAAAAAAAAGTCATAGTATAATATGTCAAAAAAAGTTAAAAAATTCATAGTATAGTATGACAAAAAAGTCAAAAAAAGTCATAGTATAATATGTCAAAAACAATCATAAAAAAGTCATAGTATAGTATGACAAAAAAGTCAAAAAAAGTCATCGTATAATCTGTCGAAAAAAATCATAAAAAGTCATAGTATAGTATGTCGAAAAAAGTTACAAAATTCATATTATAGTATGTCGAAAAATTCATAAAGAAATCATAGTATAGTATGTCGAAAAAGGCATAAAAACTCATAGTATAGTATGTCGAAAAAAGGCATAAAAAGTCATAGTATAGTATGTCGAAAAATTCATAAAAAGTCATATTATAGCATGGCAAAAAAGTCATGAAAAAGTCATAGTATAGTATGTCAAAAAAAATCATAAAAAATCATAGTATAGTATGTCGAAAAAAGTGATAAAAAGTCATAGTATAGTATGTCGAAAAAAGGCATAAAAAGTCATAGGATAGTATGTCGAAAAAAGTGATAAAAAGTCATAGTATAGTATGTTGAAAAAAGGCATAAAAAGTCATATTATAGTATGGCAAAAAAGGCATGAAAAAGTCATAGTATAATATGTCAAAAAAGTGATAAAAAGTCATAGTATAGTATGTTGAAAAAAGTCATAAAAAGTCATAGTATAGTATGTCGAAAAAAGACAAAAGTCATAGTATAGTATGTCAAAGAAAAGTCACGCTCAGCCATCTTATCTGACCTCTCACCATTGTTTTGTAGCTTCTTTGACTTCTTGTGTTTACGATTTAGACCTTAAAATTCAATGTTCTGCACAGGGTTTGAACCCATAACCTTAAAACAGAGCACCATGTATTTATCACACTGAGCTATTTGGCAGGTCTAAAATCCTTAGTCTAGTATGTCAAAAAAAATCATAATATAGTATGTAGAAAAAAGTATTTTGGGATTTAGACCTTAAAATCTGAAATTCTTCACAGGGTTTGAACCCACAACCTCCAAATAGATCACAACATATTTATCACACTAAGCTATTTGCCAAGTTTAAAAACTTGAGGTTTGACGTATTTGTTTTCAGAATATACTGATTATCTGACAAGATAACAAGTCATAAAACCAATGTATTGTGTGACTAATTCCCACTGCAGTTTAATGTAAGATATTACATTTGACAAATTGATACTGCAATGGATGAATTGTTTTTTTGTAGGAGTAACCATTTTATGCTAATTTTTAATCAAAGTGCAGCTTCTGAATAATTCCCTCAGCAATTAGTGTTAATGGTGGCTGAACTGCAAACTCAAAAATCTGAGACCTTAATTTTTTCCAAGATAAAAATAACTAAATGAACACAGCATTATGTCCTCTTCTCTGAATCCCTAACCATTACAACTGAACCTATGCTTAGCATTTAGGTTGAATTCATAATAGGTAATGAAAAGTGGTTTTGTTGGAAAATGTATTTTAAAAACTAACCACAAAGAACTATCAATACAAAAAGTATAAAATCTACAAAAAGCATTGTTCCAAAATAACTTGAGATGACAATATTTGAGTTGGCACTAATTGGCACTGTGGGTATGACTCAGCATACGAAAGATGGCATCTCAGAGCACGTTCAACGCATTGAATTTACAACAAGTTGAACTAAAAGAATGCACGGCAATGAACAGACTTCAGGGAGCTAAGACAGCAGACTGTGAATGTTGTTTTAAAATAAAATAATGTCTGCCACAGTGACAGTAGCCTCTTTTCTATACAACAATACTCACCAATACAAAAATAAAGAACAGTATAAAATACATGTGTAAACAATACAAGACAATATCAAAAGTTACGTTTTTCAAGCATTACCCAGGTTTGTTCATTCCTTTTAACAGAGGCACCCCAAGTGTGTTCCAGTTACCATCGAAGCACCAGGCTTGGGAATGTTGACTGGTGCAGTGCCAAAATTATCAAAAACTATTTATAAAAAAACAAAAAAAAGCAATAGTTACACACTTATACCTTTGTATTAAAATTAACTCAAAATGTCTTCATCAGCATGACATAACTCCAGTACTGTTTTTTTTATGAGTGGTGCCTTTTCCATTAACCTTTGTTTTGCATCTCAGTCACTCAGAGATTCACTTCCTCACAAAGCAAAAAAATATTTACGGTATAAACATGTTCTTTGCACTACAACTGGCTTGTCCATAAAACCGAGTTTGCTCACTGACAGTAAAAGAGCATGTGGAAAGTAATATTTAGCAGTCCCATCAGACATTTGGTCTCAACTACAAATCAATATTCATAACACAAATCAATATGCCCGAGCCATATGAAGGACAGCATTTCACAGATATGATTGTTAGCAAACAAATGATTAAGAATGATACAGACATGTAAGATATTAGAAGAATGACTTCAAATTTAAATATATGCAACATTTTTCTTAAAATCCAATAGAACGATCGACCTAAATTAATTGAGTTATTATTTTGTTACATCACATTTCACCATTGCTCATATTGACTCCCCGTGTTCTTGCACCAGGTAGCCACAAGATGGAGCTATTGCGTGACTGTAGCTAGCGCCCTATACTGTAGCAAGGCTGAGCCCTCCCAAATAAACAAAGGGCATGCTCATGCAAAAGATCCTGATGCTATTACCAAATCATGCAACAACAACCAGACTGCTAATTAAAGAATCAGTTGAAATCCTGTTAGGCGAGCGGTGCTTGAGGCATATCACACTAAACAGGAAACACGTTATTATGAGCTGTAGTGTTCAGAGACAAAACATTCAAGTTGGAACCAAATGTGTGAAATGTCTAGTCATGGTTTAATACTATAAAGCAGAGATCCGTAGGGGGTCCTCAGAGTTACTGTAGTGGGGCCTCCAAATTGTCAATTTTTCAAAAATTAACATTAGGCAAGGCAAGGCAAGGTGAAGACCAGGTGAAGAGATGGACTGAACACTTCAGAGACCTGCTCAACAGGCAGCCTCCTCAACTGACAGCAGAAATCCCAATAGCCCAAAACCCATTGGAGATTAACTGCAACCCCCCCACCAAGACGGAAATCAGAAAAGCCATTAAGGCCTTGAAAGGAGGGAAAGCAGAGGGACCAGACGGGATTCCAGCAGAAGCTCTTAAGGCCGACACTGAAACCTCCACCAACATGCTCCACCATCTCATGAAAACCATCTGGGAGGAAGAAAATGTCCCATCTGACTGGAGAGATGGCCACATCGTGAAAATCCCCAAGAAAGGAGACCTCCGGCAGTGTAAAAACTACAGAGGAATAATGCTCCTTTCAACACCTGGGAAAGTGCTCAACCATATCCTGCTCGAGAGACTCCAGAAGGGGGTCGATGAGAAACTGAGGGAAAGCCAGGCTGGCTTCAGGAAAAACAGATCCTGTGGAGACCAAATTGCCACCCTCAGGATTATTATTGAACAGTCCATCGAATGGAACTTCGCCCGGTTTGAATTTCATAGATTTCGAAAAAGCCTTTGACAGTGTGGATAGGGAAAGGCTGTGTAAACTGATGGCTCATTATGGGATCCCAGCAAAGATTATTAACATCATAAGGAGCATCTACGGGCACGGGGAGATGTCAAGACCTCCATGAAGGATGTATATCAGAGGCATTTGAGGTCCTGACTGGTGTGCGGCAAGGGTGCCTGCTCTACACCCTTTCTTTTCCTCCTTTGCATAGACTGGGTGATGAAAGAAACAATCAACAATAGACGAACCGGCATACAGTGGAGCCTGACAGAGCAACTTGAAGATCTCGATTTCGCTGATGATCTGGCACTACTGGCTCACACACACCAACAGATGCAGGAAAAATCTGGAAAACTAGAGGAAACAGCTGCTCTGCTTGGTCTCAAAATAAACTCATCAAAAACTAAAGTATTGCGTATCAACAGCAAGAACAACACACCCATAACCATGGATCAGGAAGGTGGCACAGAGGACGATGTCCAAGCCAGGATTGGAAAAGCAAGGACAACATTCAACATGCTAAACAATATTTGGAAGGCAAAAAACTTGTCACTCAAGACCAAACTGCAAATCTTCAACTCAAACGTAAAGACCACTCTACTCTATGGCTCAGAAACCTGGAGAATTACCACCACCATACTCAATAAGCTGCAGACCTTCACCAACCGGTGCCTCAGACGCCTCCTAGGAATATACTGGCCTAACACCATCTCTAACACCAACCTGTGGGAACTCACCAAACAATACCCAATAGAAATGCAAATCCGGAGGAGGAAATGGAAGTGGATAGGGCACACACTCAGGAGAAAGAAATCAATCACTAAACAGGCGTTGACGTGGAACCCACAGGGCAGGAGGAAGAGAGGCAGACCGAGAACCACCTGGAGAAGAACCACAGAACAGGAGATGAAGAAAGAAGGGCTGACGTGGCAACATCTGAAGCGGAGGGCCCAAGACCGGAGAGGATGGAAGAGCTTCGTCAATGGCCTATGTTCCTAGGGGAATCTAAAGGCCTAAAGTAAAAAAAGTAAGGCAAGGCAAGGCAAGGCAAGGCAGCTTTATTTGTATAGCACATTTCAGCAACAGGGCAATTCAAAGTGCTTTACATAAAACATTAAAGAGCAGTTAGAAGACAATTAAAAACAATTTAAAAACATTAATAAACAAATTAAAAACATTAAAAGACAAGAATAAAATTGATAGTGCAGTATAAGAATAAAAGTTACAGTGCAGTATAAGAAATTAAAGTTAATAGAATTGATTATTTAAAGAAAAGCAACATCAAAAAGATAGGTCTTTAGCTTAGATTTAAAAGAACTGAGAGTTGCAGCGGACCTACAGGTTTCTTAACATAACATTAACATAATTCAAACATATTATTAGCAAATCCCCAATGATGATAGGCTTACTGGCATATAGGTAAGGTGATCACTAAGGTGGCCACACACAGACAGTGTTGGGGAGTAACGGAATACATGTAACGGCGTTACGTACAAATTATGAGTAACTGTATTCCGTTACAGTTACAATTTAAATCGTTGGTATTTAGAATACAGTTACATTGTTGAAATCAATGGATTACATGACGATACTTCTCTGTTTCACGAGTTTATTCACTCTGACTAAATTAAGGCAACTCTATGCATTTTCCAGAAGCCCCGATATGAAATCGAAAAAAATAGCTATTTGCGTGATCAGTCACAATGGAGTCGGAACCGGCACGACAGAGCCAGGGCAGGAATAAGCTTCTATCTTGGAAATTCAAACAGCATTTCACATTAAAGAACGAACAGGGAGAATGAAATATAACTGTGCAGTGCAACCTCTGCTTGCCAGCAACCAACCTGCTTTCAGCGTCCAAATTACTCCACCTCCAACCTGAAGAAGCATCTTAAAGTAAGCTATTTTTTTAATTAGCCAAGGGTAGTCGTCTGCTGTAGTTTTACTGGTCACCTTGCTATTTTAACGTTGACGTGCGACTTTACATTCTCCTACGTGCTGATTTACTAGCTCCAGAGCCGTTTAAAGACTGACTAGCCCCGTTTGACATGCTAGCTAACGTTAGCTAAAATTAGCTCGTGGTATCAAGACTGCGGTTAGATTTTTGTAGTATGCAGTTCGGGACTACCAATACAATAATCTATCTGCTTGGTCAGGTACACATTCAGCTAGTTGGAATAAAAAGAACACACCATTATAGGCCTGTTTAGTAAGCTGGATGTGATAGCTGCATTCCTACACTTATAAAACGCAATTCAATGTGGAAGTAATCCTGAAGTAATCCAAGTATTCAGAATACGTTACTCAGATTGAGTAACGTAACGGAATACGTTACAAATTACATTTGTGGGCATGTATTCTGTATTCTGTAACGAAATACGTTTTGAAAGTATCCTTCCCAACACTGCACACAGATACAGTTCATCCTAAGGATTCACTGTGGTAGCCAATGTGTAACATTAAAAAGATGATTTATAAAACCATGCCTACAATTATTATTTTAATAGCTTAGTATTCTATGCAAAAAAAAATAATATGCAATATTAATATGCAACTTCATTTTATACAATATATGTAACAGAGGGTCCCTGCTCCGTCTCTCTTAGTTAAGGGGTCCATAACTTAAAAAAAACTTTGGAATACCCCTGCTCTAAAGATTGTCAAAACAGACTAAAAGGGCCAATAGTAAAAAAACAAAAGAGGCAATGAAGAGCTTCTGTGGGCTCACACCATCTGTGACCAACCTCAGTACTTCTGCTGAGTTAATTACCCACTACCATAAACCTGTACTGTTAAGTGTAGGCCTACTGTAAGACCCTCTGTGCTTAATACATTAAAATCAATGCGACACACCTTACAAAAAGCGTGGAGATTGTCGATATGACTAGGTAAGATGCATGTCAATTGTTGCGTCCAACACTGTTGAAATCTACAGCTGTATTTTGATTTCTTTGCGGGAACACCGCCTTCACCTGCCTTTTTTATCGGCTCGCTTTCGGGTCTGAACTTTCCGCGAACTTTGCGCAGACAGCAACTGCGCAACTGGGTTGCCAGGTTTAGGTGACAAACGGGTTGAAAACTGTATATGGTGTGTGGATTGTGTGAATAGGAGGCGTTTCATACAAGATCTGGCAACTGGTCAACATTAGACAAACATATTGGTCCGATTATTTATAAAGGAGTTTGGGCCGTGGTGCAAATTACGGGAGTTTCCCGGGAGAAATAACAAACCGGGAGGGGTCCGGGAGATAGGGCTAAAAAACGGGAGAAACCGGGAAAAACGGGAGTGTTGGCAGCTATGCCATAAACTACCAGGCTTGTGCCAAGTAAATAAGCTACAGTGTGTTTATGATTTTGTAGATTATATAATTCCATCTCTCATTTTAAGACTTTATATTTATATTTATATATATATATATATATATATATATGTAGCTTAGCTGAGGTGCATGGCAATATGGAACTTAGGAAAACACTGTTGATTAATCTACAATACTAAATGACGCATTAAACGATTCACACGTTACCTTAATATAACAGACAAATAAACATATTTATGTAGATAAATGAGTCCCTTGTTACTATGGAAAACCCTGTTGAGTCTTCCACGTCACTATTTGTTCCATTTACGAGGTGCAATTTAAAAATAGTGAGGAATTGCAACAACCTCCTCTGCTACCAACACAAACAATGAACGGTGCTTGCGGGTATCCTCCCAAAATGGGGGAAGGGGGATCTCTGGGGGCGGGGCGCTGTGTAGTGACGACATCTCCTCATTCTCAACAGAGAGCCGAAGTCCCGCCCCTTCCAGTGGATCTCGTGGGACCTTAACTCAGAAAAAATATGAACGGTAGTGAACGGGGAGAAGCAAATTATTTTTTGATCCCGTTTGAATTGAGCCATGGATTACACATATGATGTTCGTCAATTTAATAAAAGATAATTTTTCAACCGAAGAAAGTCTCAGTTAGCCGTAGGTTTGTCGTAGTACCACTTAGTTTTGTGTGAAACCGCTCAGTGAACTACATCTCCCGTCTCACACAATCTACCCATAGACTGTTAAGTCTATGAATCTACCTCACCTAGCTTGATGCTCGACTTGCTAGCTAGCTAGCTAGCTTAGCTCTGTTGAACAACACATGTAACGTTATCTTACCTGCTGGGTTTTATCAAGGGTGAAAGCTTCGCTTCAGAATGCGAACCTCCGATGGCGCCATTTTGTTGCTACAAAGCGATCACCTCTTGTTAGCATTCCACTGACCACCATTTTTTTTTTACGTCACTTGACTGCGAATAACTTTACATCTGAAGTGTTTAAAGACTCACGACAATCAGGCTTCAAAATTAACATTTTCGTCTACCAGCCAAATGGCTAATGAATGTTCAAATATTACCAGCCATTCAATAGATTACCATTGGGTTTTTTGGCTGGTGAGTGAAATAATCTACCAGCCACTTGCATATTTCACCAGCATTTGGCTGGTAAACGGTGCTAATTTAGAACCCTGACGACAATGTATAAAAGGCTCCATTACCTTGTACCTCACGTTATGGCTCCGTAGCAGACGCTTTTATAACAATAGGCTAACGATTGTGTCATAACCACGAGACTTACTGTCACACAGTAGAGGAATTACCGTATAGTACAGGAGAAGCTCACAGGCAGTTTCGACTTCCATTAGCTGTTTAGGTTTAATTACTAATGTTAACTAGCATGTTAGTGATCAGTAATTAACCTGTGCTTATGTTATCTCCTTACATATACCTACTCTCTCCGTCTCTGTAAGATTGGGAATGATTGAGATTTCTCTCGGCACAGCTACCAGAAGACTTCACACTTTCAGACACGTTGCTCACGTCACATCTACGTTGTCTCTCTTAGTTGGAGGCTGCTCAGTAAAGGAAGAGATCACCGGAAAAGTGCTTCTAATAACCTTCACTGGTCTCCATCCAGAGCAACGGGATCTGTTGGTCCATTATATATATGTCAATGGGTTTTATAGAAGTTCTTTGGTATTATCATCTGCGCATACGTCATGGCATACGTATCATCTTGCACATGCGCAGAACGTATCGTGCCGGTGGAACGGATCGGGTACTGACAGCCGAAGTCCCGCCCTTCTACTTCCGGTCCACGGGACCTTAATTCGGAAAAAATATGAACATGAATGAATATGAATATGAGAGTCAATGGAGAAAGATAATAATAATGTTTTGATCCCGTTTGAATTGAGCCATGGATTACAAATATGATGTTCGTCAATTTAAAACATTATTTTTCAACCGAAGAAAGTTTGTTGTTAAACTGTTGAAGTATAAGACTGTGAAAATACGTCATTAGAAAGGCTACACACTTCATGGATGTATAACGTTCCGTAACGTTACGTATTAGCATTCATAACGATAAACATATTTTTCTTCTGTTTGCTGTCTGCAAACAGAAGTGCCCATATTATGAAAAAAACACTTTTTCTGGGATTTGGGGTGTTCTTTTGTGTCTCTGGTGCTTCCACACACATACAAACTTTGAAAAAAATCCATCCATGCTGTTTTGAGTGAGATACGGTTTCTGAATGTGTCCTGCCTTCAGTCTCCTGGTGAGCTGTTCAAAATCGGCCTCGGAATGTGACGTCACAGTCCGAAATGAGCTGGCTAACCGCAACTGTTAGCTCGTAGCGTTAGCGTTAGCCGGCTAACGCTAACGCTAGCATGCTACGTTGTTCTCAATAGCAAAGCACTGCTACAACACACACAAATTCACCATAATCTACAAAAGAACTACTTACATGTGCGCCCTCATTTAGAAGAAGTCTCCCAGCTAATCCTGCCTTGTAACTGACCAAAGTTGGAGAAACAGGCTTTCTTTTACTGTCTCTAGAGTTAGCTAGCTGACATGCTCTACATCTGAGCTACTGCGCATGTGCGAGTGCAATCAAAGATAGTACAGAAGAAGAAGATGAAAAGAGGTCTCACTCTGTAGCTAAAACAGAAACCAGGTGAAAAGAGGAGCTGCAGCAGTGAGAGAGAGCTGTGCAGTACAACAACAATATGGTGTTTTTTGAAAATTAAACCATGTAAACCTATTCTGGTACAACCTTAAAATACAGTTATGAACCTGAAAATAAGCATAATATGGGCGCTTTAACAGGGACTAACTGAGGCGGTCACTGGGCAGAAAAGCAAAAGACAACAGGCCAAAGAGAGATGTTGAATAGATTGTTTGCTATATTAGAGATTATTGCCATTCAAAAAATAAATGCATTGAATTAACTGGTTTGTCTGTCATTAAGTTTTTGGGTGTGTAGGCCTATATAATATAAACGGTTTTTCTTTTTGCCTCAATGAAGCAGAAACGCTTAATGTCAGATAACGTCATAATAATAGGACTTTGGGTTAGATCTTTTGGCAGCTTTCAGTGGTTATGAGGAGCAATATAAGAGAGAAATTTGGGGATCATTGACCGTTGTTTAGGTACATTAAACCACGTTGAACTTTTTCACCTAAGGACTTATAAGCCCATGAGAACCGTTGGGAGTCAACCCACAGCCGCTCCGCTGCTGCTGAAAATGTGAAGCAGAAACGCTTAATGTCAGATAACGGCCATTCGCCCATAGCCATCTTTACAACTAAACACTCTCTGTGGAGACAGGTTTTTAGGCTTTTGCTGAGGGTGCTAAGCAAAAAATTGTTCCGGGCTGTGACTATCTGACTTGGGCCGTGTGAAATATTGTGATGTAGAGCATCCTGGGACATCCTGGCACTTCCCTGCACTCTCCCGGTCATCTTTTGGGCTGCAACTATCTTCAACCTGAATAAACAATTGATTTTAAAGATAGGTTAGCTATTAGGCTATTGATATGTGTTGCTTTGTGTTAAAGAATTAGCATTGAATAACACTTGCCTGCTGGCTTCTGCTCTCTGCTGTTGTTGTTGTTGCTGCTGTAAGACGAGTGCTTAGGGACATCTACAAATTACAACACCGAAAAGAGATGCAACAAAAATATTTTTTAATTTAACTTATTTTTTAAAGTAAGTGCTGTAGTATAACTACCAGGAGACAAGTAATAATTGAGGTAAGTTTGGAGACATTACCTTATTTCTAAATCATTAAATTAATAAAATTTTGTTGTGACCCTTTTCGGTGTTGTAATTTGTAGATGTCCCTAAGCACTCTTACTGCCCGGGAGTAACAGCAGCAGCAGCAGAGAGCTGAAGCCAGCAGGCAAATGTTATTTACATAAACTTCTGGTGTACTTACAAATTTTACAATCCATCGTTTTATGAGTGCATAACCTATTTGTACTACTGTAGACGTTTGGTATCATTTCGGGCATTATTAGTGGGGTAATGTTAAGAGACACTTCGGATCCATTAGCCTCTGCGCTAAGCTATTCAGCTGATAACGCTACTCTACCGCTCCCAATGTTCGACCCAGGTGAAAAAAGCTTCTGGAGGGGGTTTGGCTCGAGGTCATGGTGCAAAGGACCCTAGGGTGAAATTACTCCGAACCATCACTTTAATATTTTGTCAATGTCATATTACACTTTTGATTCATATTAAAGCTGTGAAATGATGAAAATGACTAGGCCCTATCAATTTTGTCTGTGAAGCTTTCACAAATAGGCCTGTCGCAATACACAATAAATCAATTAATCGCATGATAAATAAAAATGAGCTTTATCATTTTTAAATGGAAATTATCAAGGCCAGAAACATTTCCATTTCATTTGTTTTTGATTGTGTTTGGTTTTTACTCCAGTGCGTTTTTGTTAACAGATACAGAGTCCATTTTTATTTATTGGTTTTGGTTGTTTTTGTTCATTTATTGTGGATATTTAAAATGTGACAAGTAATGCAGGTTAACGTTTATTTCGGATCAGAGCAGCAGCTGATTTAACACAAAACTCCAGGATTAAGCCTTAAGGTTGAGCCTTAAATTAGCTCGTTAAGGCCAAATCCTGCTTTGTAGTACAGGCCTCTGGTCACCTTTAAAGCTTCAAGTCTAAATTCAGTCAAAACTGAGCTGAAAGAGTGAATATTTTTCAGCTGAACCAAATGTACGCCAACGTTGACTGCGTCTGCTTGTGTGACTAGGGAATTGTTAGCCAACATGTTCATAAACTAAGAGTCAGTCTTTGTTGGCAGCTTATTTGCAAGCAGACATTGAACTACAATCCTTAAATGGGTTTTATTTAAAATTTAACCGAAGAACACCTCTTCAAGCTGCAACTTAAGAAAAATAAGTCACTTTAGGATTAACAGGCTTCTCAAAATACTTCTGCTTGATTGTATGTGTCTGTAGGTTAAGATGTATGGACTAAGACTTCATCATTTTGTAAAATAATTCGTTACCTGCAGCACAAGGGTCATTTTTCAACATACGATAAACCGCAAAAAGATTAAACCGTAGAAAAAGTTCAACAAAAGACCAGTTTCAAACAGGACATTGATGTCATATTTCTTTATTTAATTATCCATTATGCATTTCACTTCAGACAGTAGTTACACAGCTGTGAGGGGTTGTGGCAGAATACTAACCAGGAAATACAAAACAGACATGGTGTTAGTACATAATGTGCATCTTCTGGATGACGTGAGGACTGACCACATGCTCTTCAAGCTGCAAAAGAAATTAAAAATAAATTCATTTCAGAGACTTAAGCTTGTTCATACCAAAGACTTGCAACATTCTGACATCTGACAGTTTACACCCTATGCTACTATACGAGACCGTGTATCCTCTTCATAGCAACGACTCTGTAGACCTACTTCCATTTGAACTTCCAGCTTTTAATAGCGGATATAATTTGTAGCATATGAATGAGGATAGTTAATTTCCAGTAGTAATGAATTGGCAAAAAAAGAAATCCAAATTTTGAGTTTATTATTTGATAGCGCATCTGGAGAATGCCATGAAATAGATCATCCCACATAACAGACAAGAGATGTCCCCTCTATTCTTAATTTCTCCCGTCTAGTCAGCAGTTCCATCGTTTAGAGGTGACACCAACTCCCCTAACCAGCCAAACATTAACTATCGAGACGGCACGTCACCAGGGGAACGGCTGATGAGAACCAGCTGACAGTTTGTAACCGACTTGACCAGCTGACTTTGCTACGAGCCAATTGGCTGTTCAAACAGGTGACGTGCCTTATGTTCTAAAACCAGCCAATGGCTACTTGACAAGCTGAGTCGCAGGCGACGCCATCAGACTGCTGCAACATTCTTAAAAGGTCATTTCCTTGTTGCAAATCTTTGGTGTGAGCTGGGCTTTACAGTCTACGCTGGTTGTATGCTTCATTTGGTTTTAGGTTACAAAATTGGCACTTTTACAATCGTTTAAACCATTCCAGTTTACATTACGTCATAGTGCTTCTGTATATCAGTTTGTTACCTGTAACACAAGGGTTGATGTATGCTGTATCAGACTGGTCACCTTAAGGGAAAAAAGAAAAACAAGTTAAACTTGCATCATATGTTCAATAGCCTATCATATTAACATACTACTATAAGTTACTATTTGGGTAACCGTTCAGGTTGTTGTACAGCTACCACAGAACAGCGTGTGCTGTGATTTCTGTGAGTGAGGTCTAGAGAGGACCGATTTACTTGGCTGGTAGTAGTCGTAGATCTTGACCACGGCTGGCTTCAGGTTCTGCACTTGGTACTCCTGTACGAGCGTCAGGCTGTGGTTGATTCTTCGGTCCTTCTGTAACTGTTGGAAGAAGAACAGACCACATGATCAGTAACAAACCTGGAGAGCATCATCTCTCGTTTGTCACTTTAAATCCCTCTCACCTCCCGTATGTACACCAGAACATGATCCTCCTTTTGTTCAACACGATCCACCAGCAGGGCACCTTTGAGCTGTGAGGAGACATCAGCTGGGTTACCATGACTACTACAACTCCATTTAAAGTTACTGGAATCACTCACCATGTTCAAAGACTCTGGGTCTGGGACAAATCCAGAGAGCATTTTGATATCCAGGATAACCATGTTTGTACTGGACTCCTTTCCACTATATCTGTAATGCAAATACCAGAAAAATATGATGTCAATCTGGGGCTTTGGAAGGCTCCATTTACTGTTCGTTTTAGCCACAAGTTGTAAACATTACTCCCTGTCCATCCAACAGTTATGTTCAAGCCGGTAGATGCAGAGGATTATTTGCCAAAAACGTCAGTATTTGTCAATGTCGTGGATGTGCTTGTTGATTACTTACAGGGATGTTAGGTTCAGACTGAGTTTGGGTATTTTGCTGGTGCAGTCGGCCTCTGGTTCGACCAGAACACTGAGGGTGGTATCAGCAGCAGGAGTTGGGATGTTATAAACAAGGGAAATCTAAACAAGGAAAGTAATTCATAAAGTCAATAATTCTTTGCTCGAGTTGGTTCAAATGTACAGTATGAAGCATCAGGATTGGTGGTTGATGTACACCAGACCACTGACCTGTATGGCAGCACATGCAGTGCCCTTCACCTCCAGGCTGTACTTTCCCGTCACGTCCTGCAGCTGCTTCTCCTGGTAGAGCAGTTTGTTGTTCCGATTCACGTCAAACACCAGCTGGCCCCCGGGAGACCGGACCGTCACGGTGCTTGAACCCTCTGGACTGAACACCAGAGTGGAGTAGAGAGCCAGAGCCTGAAGAGCCACCACGGTGTCCTACAACACATGCAGAAGAAAAGAACCAATACCCAGGGCTCTCAGGTTCTGAGCAGAGTTCAGAGGGAGATTTTGGCAGCAGGGGTTTGGGTGGGGACGGGGGTCTGATCTGATAAATGGCATTTTTTGTGTGTGATAATACTATGCATTGTCTGGATAAAATATAATGAAATAGCCTAGGCTAACGGTTTTCACAATGAGGGCTGGGAGGTTTTGCAGTAAAAATATTCCACATTATGGGTATTGTTATAAAAGTATTATGGATAGGCCTATTATAAAATGGGTATCTTTCTAAAAATATAAAACTGTCAGAGTAGCCCTGCAGCCGATTCAACATGTAGCAATAAGCTACCAAACAGGGAGAGTACACTTGTCACTAATCTTAGGCAAAGTCAAACTACAACGAAAGCCGCAACTTGAAATCTGCACTCCCTCAGCTGGTGCGTGGCGGCAGGGCCTTCTGAACTCTTTGGGGAACTCACTTGATCCTCTACCTGTTCCACAGTTTAAAAAGAAATAGCGGTGCAACTTGGAGCGTGTTACCCTGGTAATGTCTGTGTGAGAAATACAAGGTGTGGTGTGTGAGTGGGTTGAAATGAGTGGGTCTCACACCCAATGCATGAGAGGTATGAATACCTATGTGCATAAGTTTATACAGATGTAAACGTTTGTTTAAACCTATAGCAGCTTTATCAATTTTAGGTCTCTCCAAAAGTTGATTTTCATTACAGAAGAAAATGACCATTTAAAAAATATGCACCTTTTATTTGTAGTTGATGGGCTAAACCAAGGCTATGGGTCTCGGTATGGTTTAACTGTTGAGGTAACGGGAAAAGTCGCAGTCCTGTGAGAACTATGCATGTCTAAATAATGCGTTTTAATATAATTTTTTTTTCCCCAAACACAAAAAACAAAAAAAAAAAACCCACCACAAAAAAAAAAAAAAAAATTCCCCCACCAAGAAAATTGGGTTGTTCTCCTTGTGCCATGCTGTTGTTTTCGGGATAATGGGCGGTCAGACAAAATGGGCTTTAGGTCACAGCTAAGCCACACATTTTTAAATAACTAAAGAGATTACTGTACATTTGTCTCAAAGTCCAGCTGAACCCTGTTTGGGCTGTACCTGTGTGGAGGAGAATCCTCCGTAATAGTTCTGCTGGCTCGTCAGCCATCTAACGATGCGGCTGGCGTAGCCCAGGTCTTCAGCAGTCGGGGAGGCACTGAGTTTAGCCAGCAGCACATAGGAGCTGGTCTCCACAGACAGAGAGGCTGACGTTTCTGTTGCTGTCTGAGACCAGTGGAGGAAACCTCCTAAAAAACAAACCGCCATCCACAAAGAGCCCAACAGGCACAGGGTAAGCTTGGTCACAGGAATGAAGCCAGAATGATTTCCTGGAGGAGGACTCATCTTCTCGTAACGCAACAGCGTCTAGGTGACCCAGTAGGTGAGCACGGGTCTCCATGTCTCCTGCCAGGGTGAAGACGTACGCCAGCAGAGCTGTGGTGTAGGTGTTGCTGAGGTCACTGATGGACTCCTTGAGGCAAGACAAGCTAGCCTTCACCGGCCCATGAACCGCAGGATCCTACAACAGATTCAAAGAAGAAGTTGTCTCGCGCTGCTGCCTTTGGCTCTGGAGTCAGAACTAAACCGAGGGGAAGCGGCGCTCAATTTGAAATGAATGAAATTGAAATATCTGGAACACATTTCTGATGCTGCCTCTTTAAATGTGTTCACTTCTTATACTGCACCTCCTATTGTTGCATTTTAGGTTTTTACTTTTAATTGTTACTGAAGTTGCACTGTTGAAAATTGGAACCGTATGAACCCGTTTGGGGCACCTGGTTAGCTCACCTGGTAGAGCAGGCGCCCATATAGAGAGGTTTACTGTCGACTCAGCGGCTGCAGGTTTGACTCTGACCTGCGGCCCTTTGCTGCAGGTCATTCCCCTTCTCACCACTTTAAAGTCTGAACTGCCCTATACAAAAAAAGTCCTAAAATGCTCCTTTGCTCAGCTTTTTGAAAAAGAGACTTATGATAGACAGTTTCATTCATCACTACAACCTAATACTTGCCACCTGTACTAAAACTAACTTTGTATTTCTACTACTTAAGTGGCATCAAGCAGTGAGGTTGCAGCAACCAACTGAATACGCCTCCCTTCCCCCTTCTGTCCAAGTGTGTAGGAGAACCTACAGCGGCCTTCACTTCAATGTCAACACATGAAAGGCCCTCTCTAAAGCCAGCGTTTGGTTGGTCCGTTGCGGGAAACACTGCGGTGCAACATGGCATTGGACCCCATTGCTACCCGATGGGAGACTAGAGCAGATGAGTTGCACATGCTCAGATTTAAACTGTTTACGGTGTAATGTCATATTTGAAATTTGTGAAATCTATAATTAAAACTTCATTACAAACCGAAGATGGAATCATTTCAAAAAGATGTTTGATCGCTATGATTGCCAACATTGGCTCAAGACTCCAGTCAAGTGACAGCCTTGGTTGGGTTTGATTGCCAACATTACAGAAGTCTCTCATTAGCAGCTTCTTGGAGGCTACTTGTTGCAAAGTGATGTGTGTGCAACTCCCATCTGCACTCGACTCACACCGGGTAGTGACCGACCCACTCCTAATGTACACACTGGTCCTTTAAAACCGTAAAAAAAAAAAATCCCTACAGTTCAGAATCAGTTCATGCCATAAATATTTAAATTCAAATGAATGCATCGTACATATACACTCATTACAAATATCAACTCACATCTATGTACATGTTCATCTCCAAGAAGGCAGCAGTGATGTAGGCACTGAGAGTAACTTCATCAGATACTCCACCCTGTAAAGAGGAAGCATAAGGAGTTAGTGATCTAGTCTGACTCACTGGATGCAGAATGTAGGCCCGTCTATTACCGTACTCTGCTCCCCTTTCACCATCTCCATCAGTTTCAGCCAAAGCCAGTCTACTCCCCCATAGCCAGAGGCATTTCACACAATTCTGGGCCTGGTAAAAAAGGCACTCTATGACCCGCATCCACAGGCTGTTCATTCTAGCATCTTTTGGGCCCTCCTCACACGAGGGCCCTGCATACTCCGTCCTCTTCCCTTCAGTTAGTATTCGATTCCCTGGTTGGTATATAATCTAGTCCTGATAAATTTAACTGACCACCTCCACCATAATTCAAACCATAAACTCTCAGCTCATAACCACACACGAGATGACCGATCAGATAGTTTACCATGTAGGTATAGGACTCGATTCAAAGACAAGTCACTTTTGGATGGAAATCCTTTCAATACATAGGAGTCAAATTTGGTAGAAGTTACCAGATGGGTCACTTTTGTGAAAAGAAACCTTTATTTAAAATTGAGAGATGGGTAAATGTATTTAGTACATTAGTAAATATGAACAATTTGTATATTAAGTTATTACACACTGTACATATTTGTATATAGGGCTATGTACTGTATACACAGACAGATCACTGTACCTCCAACACTCAGGGGCCTGACTCAAGTAGACTTAAGCATTTGTTAAACAGGACACTGCCACCGTTTATAAATGCTCGTCAGTTGGAAATACATCGAGTCCCACAAGGCTCTCGCATGCATGACTCCCAATTACGGCATTTGTTTTTGATAAGTGAAACCTGTTGAAATTAATCGGAGAGGGAATTATCTCACATTGCAAATGAGTGAGTGGGCCCCCAGGCTGGCATTTCTTACTACTGAGACATGAATCAAAGTCCTGATGGTGCATTTCCATTCAACTACTGCTACAGCAAAAGTGTCATTTAGTAATCTTAACTTAGCGACCTTCAGTTTGTTATTGTCATACAAACTCTAGTAAAGAGTTACTTTACCTTCATTATGGTGTGGAAGAGCTTCCCCGACTGTTCAAAACAGCCATTTTGTTGTTGTTTACTTTTCAGCCAAGTCACGGACGCTTCGATGTTCGCTGGGTCAATGTAGATGAAAGTCTGTGCTTTGGCAAACGATCGCAACACAAATGCAGTCAGCCTGAGGATATTAAAACAAGACAAGAGGAAGCTCTTAGGATCTGTTTAATGGCTCACGACAATCCTCTACTCTACAAGTAGAAACTGTATGTCGTAGTAAATGTTGCACACCATGTAAATGTCTAATTCATTATTCTTTGTGGATGATTGACCAGTAACGTTCTCACCAAGTGTTCCCTGGTCCTGCTCCAAATGTGCTGTAAGCGCCGTCGTTATCTTTGTAGTTCAGCTGTCTCTGGTAGCCTGTAGAACAATAGAGACACCAATTAGGGCATTTACCGATTTGATTTCTGATTAGCTCATTTTAGGTGAAAACTGCTCTGGAACTGAATCTACAGATGTAGTAAACATGTTATGCCTTTAGTGGACAGGTGACTAAAAAGATGACCAGGAATTAGGGGAGAGAAAGGAATGACATGCAACAAGGTCGTTACGGTGGGGTGGGGGCCTGTTGTCAGCACTGTAACACAGAGGCCAGCAGGGTGCCCCTGACCTTTAGTCCCTAATAGGAACGACGAGCAATCCCAAGTGATTATGCACGCCTCTTGTTACATTTTGTGCAACCAGCACCAGAATGTGGCCGACTGTAGATTTGGTGTACGGGTTCTTTTAGCTACCAGAGTAAAATGGAGCCTCACCACTGATCAGGAAGTTGGTAGCCTTGTTCCTGATGGCTGGGGTCAGCTGCTGGGTGTCTCTCAGGTACTCCAGGATGTAGATGTCTGGGGCAAGGAGCGCCATGTTCTGCTCGCCACATCCATACGGCATCTGCAGCAGCCCATCCAGGTTCTCCAGAGCCCGGCCCAGGATGTCACCTGCCCAGAAACAGAACCACTGAGACCAAACGTGCAACTAACGGGTGTTTGGCTTGAGGTTGTGATGCAAAGGACCCTAGGGTGAAATTACTCTGAACCATCACTTTAAAATGTTGAAGGTATAAATGCACTTTGTATTTTTACTTTACTTTGTTGTTAGAATAAAAAAAAAATCAAATGAACAGATTGCTTGTTGATGGAAGCCTTTTCCCTTCCTAGAAGAAAGGGAAAGCAACTCATTTAAAATGAAGCCATTAATTTACCGAGTACTGATACTGAAGCACGGGCAGATCCAGCAATGTTCTCAGGGAGTTCTATGTCCACTTCCTCCGTCAAAGCTTGCCCTGTGAACAGAGAGAACAAAGACTCAGCACTAAAATAAAGTCAGTGGATCATGTATTGAAACAGGTCAGACTGGATTAAGATCAGACAAAAATGGAGGGTTCATTCATTAGGTTGGTAGTGTATTTAATGACAGTTATGATATTAGTTAATAACACCTGCGCTAGACTTGCCAGAACGAAACTAAGCGCTATCTGCAAGTAGTGAATGTCTCCATCACATGTTTTAACACCAATCTAATCAACTTCTAGTATTTGTCTTTCACACGATAATGGGCCAGGCCTGGTGTAAACCGTACGGACCTTTTGGGCAGAGCAGCCAGTTGTAGGTGTTGGTCACCTCAGTTCCCTCAGCCTGAGAGGGAAAGAAATAATGTGAGTTACAGAGTTTCCATTTGGTTAATGGATATAAAAAAAAAGAAAAAAGAAGATTCTCCCTTGATCATCTTTTCCAAAAAAAAAAAAAAAAAACAAGTACCAACCTTTACTATGAGAGGTCGTGTGACCACATCAATTCGTCCTCTTTCAGGCACGCTCACAACCTCATTGTCACATGAGATTTGGGATGTCACGGCCTCAGCACTCACCGACACATTTACAACTCCTAAAAAGAACAAACCGTTTCAAACTTTATTCAGAACAACGACATTTTGTCACCAAGGGGGATCTCGCTGATTTCACAGCTCAAAAAAAGGCTCCTCCACCTCGGCAGCCTGGTGGATAAAAGCTCCAGTCTCACCTAAGGCTGAGGGGGCCATGGTCCAGCTGAGGGTCTTGCGCTCACTGCCACACAGACAGGATGTGTACTGGTCACCAGAGAGGGGGGTGAGGGTGTAATCTAAGGAGGGGGCTGGAGTCACAGTGACCTGTTCAAGAGAGAATACACATTTAAAACTGGAGATTTAGGGCAAATTCAAAAACTGTTCAAATTTCAGTACAATGCTGCAGCATTTAACCTTTCCCCTGGTACATCTTGCAAATGTGTTATTTTCAAATAAAAAAAATAAATAAAAGTATATCCAATTATCAAGCTTGAAGACTGACTAAATTAGGAGTATTCCAAATATACACTAGAACCTTTGTGAGGGCGTTGACTAGAGAGGTGGGTCAAGTTAAACAGCAATCCCTTACAGGTTTCAAGGTTTTAAAAAAGGTGCCTTTGATTGCACATTGCAAAGGGAGTGGGTAAAGTCATAACTACAATCATAACAATTTTATATATAGCACTTTCCAGATTAAGATTTACAGGATATACAGATACAACCTAAAAGGTGGGGACAATATAAACATGACACCTGCTAAACATCAGCAGGTTAGCATAGCAGGAATGTTAGCATTAGCATTTATAGATCACAAGAACAAATTAAAAAATTAAAATGACCATGATGCAGCTGGTCAGGTAGTTGAAGGTGGTTGCCTTCAGTTCAAAGTGCTCCCCCCGGATGATGGAGTAGGGCAGGCTGAGCTCCAGGAAGAAGGGCTGGAAGACCGTGAGGTTTTTACGCGGCGCCAAGCCGAAACCCTGAGGGGACAGACAGAACGCCTCCGTCTCCCAGGTGGTGATGGTGTCCGGGACAGTGAGGGACACATTCTTCGTTCCAAACCCTCTGGATCAGCAGATACAGATGCGTTACGGTAAACTTGAAAATACTCTCATGATTCAGATTAGCAAAAAACAGTGAGTAGTGTGAGTAGATTACTAATGGTTGACTTAAATTGCAGTAACACTGCCATGTTGTAGTTACTGTTAGCTAAAAAGAATTCAAATGTGAAATGGTATCATATGCTGTGTCCTTGAGATCTCAGAAACTCAAATGCAGTTCTACTGCGTTTCATGTGTACTCTAGCCCAAAAACACCATTCCCCATACACCATTTTAAAAGAAATTGCCTGTAAAATGAATACATTGTGCTAAAATAACTAAAATGAGAGTCCAAGTTTAGGAGCAGATTCAGTAAATTAGTTCCATGCCATTCATGTGTGGAGGGAGACTGCAGGAAGTCAGTGAGAGACTCTGACCATCAAAACCCTCTGTGGCAAAAACTCACCCAACTTCCACCAGGTCCCATATCCAGGTCTCAGGGAAGAAAGTGCGGACCGTCTCTACTGGGGACTGATCAGGAGATGGCCCATTAAAAGCCACAGGAAGTCCAACAGGGCCAGGGGCTGCCATTTCTGCTCTCATTATGGCTATGGTAGGAAGAATGGAGAAAATATTCATTAGGTAAAAACCAAAGCAATGACCGTTTTAATGAGCAAGTAAATATTCAGCATGCATCACTTTGAGCAAAACAAAGAAAGTCACCATAGTTGCCATAGCCGCCATAGCCACCATAGCCCTGGTAGTATTCTTTTCCTTTGTATTCGAGGCATGAAGGCTCTCTGATAACCAGGTTTGTTGCCATCTTCATCCCTACATTCTAGATAATCCAACAAACCGGCATTACCGAAAAGTTGATAAATCTGCAACACAACCTTAGTATACTTTATTTTGGACACTCATTTGTGTAGAAAGTACCTGGAAAACTGTATAAGCGTCAGCTGTCCCATCACCTCTGGGGTACGGCAAAATAGATCTTCTCGGTCTCACAGGCAAACATTCTACACTGTCTTCAACGTCATATGGAATATAGGACATTTTTGTGACCGGCAACAATTGAAATATCTGAAAAGAAAGGTTTGGTTCAAAGTTATAAACTGACAACGTTAGATGTTCCATGAAGATCTGACAATTGGGACACACTTTGACACTAAGATACTCCTAGATCTTGAAACGTTACATTTGTCAAATCATTGCCTTTATCCATAAGGCACTCCTACAGAGGGCTACGCCACATATGTGAGCATCACCTTATACATACATATTCATAACCGCATGCTTACAACTGGTTAAAAGAACAATCGGCATTGAGCTGCAATGCATATTTGATAACCATGTACAACTGGTAGAGGGAGAAAAAGGTTAACCATGGGACAAGTAGATAACTGCAGAGTAAAAATGGATGATGATACATTTGCAAAAGATTATGCAGAGGTAACAAGTTATACATGCATATAGTTGATTCCAGTAGTTACCTAGCCTGATGTGGTCATACTCCGATTCTAGTCAGAATATGACCTGACCTTGAATTTTGTGGGCGGGGCTGAGTTTGGCTGGCATCCAGGCTAGTAGTTACCTTGTCTGCATTCAGAGTCTTCCCTGGCTCCTTGATGAGGACGCTCTGGTCAACAGCACTCACGCCACACAGAGATTCTGGCTGGGTGGTAACCCGCATGATGGTCTCCTCTCCTGGGACGGCCGAGGACGGAGAAAACGCCAGCGACACCTGACCGGCGAAAAGACACAGCGCACCATCTGGACTTTAGTGGGAGAGGAGAACCTGGGATCTTTTCAACCTGATATTCAATAGTAATAGCAGGAAATTGGGGAGAGACAGGAGACGACATGCAGTAAAGGGCCACAGGTCGGACGCCACTGGATTATACCACTCTACCCATGCAGTAGAGTCAGAAAATGGTGGCCCCAACATGTAGGAAGTTAATGCAATTCATTTCAGTGGGATACTTAAAAATTGTCTTACATAGGTAACTGGCTTTTTCCCCCTCTTCAAGAAAAGGCTACATGCTGTATTGAGGTTTTGATTCTGCACCTACAATCTGACGAGAACAGCCTTTGCCACATGTCTGGTTCTTCTCAGGCTGACCTTTTGACTGAAGCACTGCTCGGTAGAGAAGTCCGCGCTGTTGGCGATCACCGTCTCACTGGGGAGGACGGCGTAAGCCACGACCTGGACGTCTGGCGCCATGTCTGGAGACACCGTCAGCTGCAAGGACACCTCGCCCTCATTCACTGAAACAACAATCGCTCACATGACTCCATAGATCGGCCAGGCTAACTCAAAAGGATACTGACAAGACAAGTCACTTTGCTCACCCAATTTATCTTTGATTTCCACCCGTTCAACTCCTTGTAAAACAATGGCTCCTCTTGATAAGACCTGGGAAGTTTTAAAGAAAAATGACAGAGTAATGCAACATGCCCTGTCTGCGGTGAGGTCCTGTCATGTGATTAAGTACATCGTGGAAGAAGTTTATATGGTTCATGTCAAAACGTTTTGAGTTTAGTTAAAAAAGGACAAGTTATTCAAAAGGCAACAACCTATCCAGAGCAGGATATTTAAGACTCTGTAAAATGTATTAAAAGGGGAACGCTACAATGTTACAAATCTAAACCACAAGTCTGTATATTAGGAGAGTACTACTGCATATTGTGGGGGGGGATGTTACCTTGCATAAGTCAGCATTGGTTGGGGGCTGAAGACTACAAGTTTGACCATGATAAAATGCTGGGGGGGGGAAACTTTTTCCCCCTTTTTTTCCCCCCCCCCCCCCCCCCCCCCCTTTCCCGGGGGTGAGTTGCATTACTGGGTTTAGGCTAGAAAGTTTACAATAAAAAAAAAATAAATATATATAAAAACATTTTGGTTCATCGATTTTGATCCTTTTCCCCTAAACTGTCATTTGAGACTCTCCAGTGGCTTAATCTCCACAGACTGGATATTTAACTTTTAATATTTGGATAAAGGTAGTGGAAACTCATCTGGAATTTCGCAGATTTGTTTTACAGTGTTTCCAGTACAGCGCTTTTGTTAGCTGTCAAACTTTACCATTTCTCAATGTTTTCAATGCTTAAATGTTGACACGCAACACAAAATCTCCTGGGTAGTGATGTAAAGGTAGTTTTAAAAATGTCTTCCCCATGTCCATGGAAGTGGTGAGAGGAAAATAGTTCAACCACTCACCAGATAAATCACATCCATAAAGCCCTGGGCCTCTCCAACGATGGTGTACTGGATGGAGAGGTCTTCTTCTTCGTCACAGGAGAGTGGTTCATCCTCCTCCTTCACATCCAGGGAGCTGACCGTCTTCGTATCAGGAGAAGAAGGTGTGGCCAAAGACACCATGTGATCGTTAGACTCATAGTATGGCGTTCTGTAAGGACTGTAGCCCAGTGTCGGCGTGTCGCTAACCTAGAGAGCAGAGAAAACAAACACTAGATGAGATCGTGGGAGATGAAGTAGAAGAAAGCTTCAGTTTTTACAGCCATAACAATTTCTCTTCTTTTTGTTATAGACAGATTGTTCCTATATGGCACCTTGGTCAGTTGCAGCATATTGAGAAACCATTTGAGGTCAGATTTGGACGGTGTTATCATCTTCATGATGAATGTTGGTTACAGATTGTAGTTTCTACTTCTTACTTGTAAGTGGACGTCTCCTTTAAAGGCAGCTGTGCTCAATGAGAAAGCGGCGACACCATCACCGTCGGTTGTGAGATTCTGTAACCAACGCGATGACCACCTTTCACCCTCAAACAGGAACACCGCAAGTCCGAAAAGGGGGTTTTTTTTTAAAAAAACCCCTTTAACCCCCCCAAAAAAAAAAAAAAAACCCCCCCCCCCCCCCCCCCCCCTCTCCCCCCCCCCGGAAGAAGCACATTGAAGAAGTGAAGACCAAATGCACTTACTTCTCCTTCCACATTTGATCCTTTGTTATAAGTCTGGGGAGTGTCGGTGAAAGACAGCTTTCCAACAACATAAGAAATGCCCGTAGTCTTCTCTTGGGAGCGTGAAATACCTTTACAAGAAGCCTTCATGTTACAACAATGTGGACGCCGTATTGTTTCATTACATGGCATAGTCAGTTATTATAGGCCAACTAACTCTTTTTGAAATATAAGTACAATATAACGCTACTTAACTTGCCTGTCCCCTCCTCTTCCATATTTGCACTGAGTTGCAGTACATCTTGCAGCGCCTCCTGCGCAATTCTTGTGAAAGTTGACATTGTGAAGCTGAAAGTGGCACAGCCTCTCTTGTCCGTCTAGAAAGCACAATTAAATAACATCAAAGACTGGAAAAAGTGAAGGACATTTCAAACTCTCCACACGTCAGACCCTTATTACTTCAAAACTTTTGACTGTCAAATCGTCAAACTACTATCTCGTGTATAAAAATGAACTTTTACACTCCTAAATTTGTGTATCAGACAGACAAGCCCGATGACAATATGTAGTGTTAAATGTGCACATTATGTAGGAGGCTATGCACCTTGCTTCATGAGACGGTCACCATAGCTACCGTACCTGCTTTGTCTCCTCGTAGCAAGGCATCGGGATTACAGAGACTCCCTCTGGATGTTCAGGGGTGATTGCACGGGGTATAACATAGGGATCAAAAGGTCGGCACACCTTCAAGTCAACACTGCCTGGCACAGGCTGTCCGTATGTATACCTAATTAGATGACATGGAGAAAGAAACCATTCCCTAAACTGGACCCATTTTAGATTATTTAAGAGTAATGAGCAAAACCACTTTTACTTACGTTGCACAGACTTCAGCTTTGACTTCTTCCTGATTAATGCTTACTTCATCAGGTGCATTCATTTGTAGGTCAAATTTAGGCAAAACTGGGGACAAAGGGATTATTAGCATTTTTTGCTTCATTAAACAGATTAAAAGTGATGGTAAAAAAAATATATAATTACCGTATTTTTCCACCTTGAAGCTGTGTTGATTTTTTCAGACCCAATTGACACAGTAACTTGGTAAGCTCCTTCACGGGCCTCAGAGTTCAAGGCGTAAGAAAGCTGCAATATCTTCCTATTGGAGGAGGTTTCATTCAGCCACTGGCCAATCCTGTTGCTGTTAGAATCCTGTTAAGTGAAGTCAAGAACATGGGACAACGGGAAACTCGGGAATACAGGAAAAGCGGCATTTCTTCTTCCACAAGATGGCTGATTAAAGTGGGCCATGGTTTGGTGTAAACGTCGGTGTACTTACAAACTTTCCAATCAATCGTTTTATGAGAGCATAACCCATTTGTACTACTTGTAGACGTTATATATCATTTTGGGCAAAAAATTCAATTGGCAATGCATTCAATTGAAAAAAAAATTTGGCAATGCATTCCATCTCTCAAGTGAGTCTATAACTTTCTTTATTAATGGGTCGTAATTAATTGGAATAATTTCCTTTACATTTGGGGTTATCTTAAAGGGGTGATAGAATACAAACATGGGTCCGTTAGCCCCTGCGCTAAACTATTCAGCTGATAACTCTACGTTAACTCTCCCAATGTTAGACCCAGGTGAAAAAAGCTTTTTTTGGGGGTGTTTGGCTCGAGGTCTTGGTGCAAAGGACCCTAGGGTGAATTACTCCGAACCATCACTTTAACATGCTGAACTTTTAATAGACCAATAAGTCAACTGGAGCATTTTGCTTTAAGGAATTTGTATTAGAAGAAAAAAATATATATATACCCAGTATGTTAAAGTGTAGATATTACTCTTACCTCTATTACGATTACATCGTACTGTAAGAAAAAGAAAGATTTGTTAACGCACAAGCTGCTTTGTATTCCTGGCATCACATAGTCATGAGTTAAAGACTTGAGCTCTTATATTCATTCTGATTTATAGTTTTCTGGAGAAAAGAAACTTCTATTGTAATCTTTAGTATAGATTCCACTGATATGTCCAATTATATATGATAATTTGTGACAAAATGTTGCAAAATGAGAAAACACGTGGTGGAATGGATCCATCACTGGGTCAGCAACCTTCAAAGCAGCTTGGGAGGTTACCTAAAAAAGGGGCTGTGGTTGTACTACTGACCCAGAGCTTCACCAGGAGATCATATTCTGGTTCAATCAAAACTAAAACCTGCACCATTATCAAACCATAATCACCGATACGGTTTATGAATGAGACCTGAAGAAAGGAAAGACCGGTCAAACACTCACCAGCTGATGGACAGGTCTTAACTTGGTATCCAGTGTGAGGACTCTGAAATGCACTGAGAGACATGCAGAGAGATTACATGAAGCCTTTACAGCTCTTCTACAGCAGCGGTAGACATCCTAACAGGCCAGTGATTGTCTTCTGTTAACTGAGAAATTACAGCCTTGGATTTCAATAAAGTGGGGGATAGTTTTGCACGGAAACAAAGATACCTTGTTTTAAATATTGTCAGTGTGGCACATTACTAATATGATATCCAGAATGTGGGGACTTCTGTGCTCTCAACTGCAGCAGGGGAAAAGTAGTACATTTCATTTCTACCATTATATAGACCCTGTATATGCCAACATGTTTCTGGGCTTCTGGGAATTGAACCTCTACGGCCTGTTAAAACTTCTTGATATTCTGGGGCACAATCACTTTCTCACTACCTGTTAGAGCCAGTAGTCAGACTTCCAGCATTCTGGGGCTTCATTTTAAAATCCTGGGAATGTCAATATATAAGATTTGATAATATGGGAATACATTTTACACGCAGCGCTGCATGCACAGCAATTTGTAAAGAGGAAGCTTTTCTATATATGGTACCATGTTGTGTACTACATCATAGATCTTTGATTTTATTTATTCGCACAACACAAAGTGGCATAAACATAACCCAAGAAAAGAAAGTTGTGCAGGTGAAGGATCTCCCTGACCCCTCCCAAAAAAAGGATTATGGAAGGACTCTCCCCTCAGTTAGTATTATAAGCAAATACAAAAGTCAAGTAATCTAGATAAGTAACCAAGCAAACCTAGATTAAAAAAGCTAAAGTAACTAACATAAATCAAGTATAAAGCCATCAGCTCAAAATTACCCGTTTGTCCTGGGAGGTAGATTGGTTTATCCGTTTGGATGAAGGTCATTGGTCGATAGACTTTGATCTTAACTTTTCGGACTTCTTTAGAGTAGAACGTGTCGCCTCGTACCTCCACCTCAAAGTCCTGCACCACTTCATCCTGCACTAAAGGAACCTGTGACAAAGATTTATAGACACAGAGAGAGCCATTACATCCCATTCAAACATGATTTATGAATATTTAACTTGATCTGTTGCAACTTAAATGGTTAAAAAAAACACATTTACATCAGCAGTTTACACAATTATGTATTTATATTGTGTTCTTTCCTTTACAAATCCGTTTGTATACGAGTTATGAAATCCCATCAATGGCTTCCAACTCAAATTTTTCCAACACATTTTGTTAAAATTAGCAAATCAATCAAATCAGGAAAGTTGCTGACCTTAAAGTCAATGCAGGTATGAAATTCTACACTGGAGGTCTTCTCCAGAAGGGTTGTATTCGCCTCTTGGGACATCAGAGTGACGCTCATTTCCAGAGTCTCGCTGGGCTCCAGGAGACTGGCACAGAATCTGGTCTCAGCGCCAGATTCAAGAATTGCAGGAATGGCTACCATGTACTGCCTACAGCCACAGACACACACAGTACATATCTCATCCAATATGGAAATAACCCCAACCCAGAAGATTATGCAGCATAAAAGCCTTACCAGTGATCAAGTCATTCAACCACAGGCTATTATAATTTTTTAACCGGGGAGGTAACTTACGGTCCTGCCGCCGCCTGGCCCACGCACATCCAGCTCAAGAAGACACACAGCTTCCATGTCCACATCTGAATCCCAGGACGACCCATGACTGAATGAGATCATCATGAGTCAGCATCTGTTTAATAATCTGATAGAGAATCCCACCCCCATCCTCGATTTGATTTAAGGTAGCCCATTCAATCAGTTATAGACTTCATGTTGTGGTGTGTAAGGAAAACTGCAATTTACAGTTTAATTAGGCAATGTTTAAAGTCCAGAAAGTTTGTCATTCCAAGTTTGTCATTCCAAGTGTGTGTGTGTGTGTGTGTGTGTGTGTGTGTGTGTGTGTGTGTGTGTGTGTGTACTAACCCCTACCGTTCAGGGGAGGTCAAACAGGAAATCATGCATTTACAATCAGAATGTTACACATGTAGCGTTGCATACTACGGTAGTTTAGCCTACTTTGGATGTAGCCTATCGCTACTATCGCTAAGCTAAACCAGGTATCACTGACACTGTGTCACGAGCATATAGAGCAGGGGTGTTAAACTCATTTTCCCAGAGGGCTACACTGGGAAAAAACAAACAAAAAAACTAAAGAGAATCACACCAAGGGCCAGACACTAAGAGTTTGACGCGCTTTTGTTACTGCAGGTCACTTCTTTTAACATTTTGATACCCTTCTTCCTCATTTTTGTGGCTTTCTCAGACATTCGTCACCTTTTTATAAATTTGTGGCTTTTTCTGACATTTGTTGACACGAATCCCTACAAAATTCATCAAAAGAGATCCTTCTCTGGGAATTTCTGAGTCAGAGTCTGTAAATCTGCCATATTCTGCTTTGAATGTCACGTAATTGCAGTTTGCACACGGCCAATGTATTGTACCCAATATAAAAAAAAAATAAAAAATAAAAAAATAACTAAAAACTACAACACATCAACCTTAAAAAATAAAATATACAATAATAGAGCCAATTGTGGAGTTTGACCCACAATCCGTCATTTCCACCATTGGGACTGGGACTCTCGGATTTCTCCAGTCGTCATTCGCTTTCCCTTTTAGCTTTTGCTCTTCGTTTAACTTAAAAGAAAGCAACATTTGGAAACTCTTCCATTTGCTTTAGAAGACTATACAGCCGAACCAGAGTTCCCGATATCCCTCCCGCCCGCCACAAGACGTACGAAAGAACCAAAATCCCCAAAAGTGAATGTCTTTAATGAAGTGAAAGACCCGCGTAGCAGCGCCATGTTTCAGTTTCAGCTCCCCGAGTGGAAGTCTTACCTCTTTCAGACCACCTACCACGGTTGGGCTGAGTTGTCTGATCGGGGGCTCGACGCTCCTTTAGGAAGTTCTGACCGAGCCCGTCTACATCGGTATATATCCCGGGTCATGATGACAATTCAGATCACCTGCGTCCACCCAGGACCAATCAAACAATTACCGTAGGTGCTAGAAATGGGTGGGGCTTACACGTCACATATTCAGTGAACGGCTAACATCACATATAGGCCTACTCCAATATCTCACCTTTTTTTTTTTATTGTGAAATCTCCAAAAGATTTTGGACAGATTTGGAGTCTCACTTTTTTTTGAACCCACCAACTTTATCTACTCCTTAAACCTTACAGATATCATCTGTTTCTACGATAATTCAGGTAATGGTGCTCTCGAGTATCTAATAAATGCTGTTATTCTGTATGCAAAATTCTACATTCACAAGCAGAAATGTTCTAACTCCTCTCCTACTTTTGTACCTTTTCTCATAGAATTTAAATCTCTACTGCTATATTTAACAGTGAGTTCATTTCATTCAGGTGTGAGGATGGTGGATCAGGAAAGACAGGGGAAGGCAACAGGTAGGTCTAACATTAGGTGGAGGTGTAGGGGGAGCCACTTGATACCAACACATTCATTTCCTAATATTAATATGGAAACACTAATATAGAAATATATTACATAATGTTTGTTTGAAAAGAAAAAAAAAAAAAAAAAAAAAAAAAAAAAAAGGGGGGGGGAACCCAGATGAGACCAGTGATGACATCAGATGATGAGAACCAGTGATGATGACATCAGGTAGAGATGAGACCAGTGATGACATCAGGTAGAGATGAGACCAGTGATGACATCACGTAGAGATGAGACCAGTGATGACATCAGGTAGAGATGAGACCAGTGATGACATCAGGTAGAGATGAGACCAGTGATGACATCAGGTAGAGATGAGACCAGTGATGACATCAGGTAGAGATGAGACCAGTGATGACATCAGGTAGTCCAGTATGGTTTGAAGTTCTGTTGGCCAACGTATTCACTGTGTCCTTTTTGGGGAAAAGAGAGTGCAGACAGAGATGGAAACTATAACAATTAGCCTAGATGTCTGACAGTGGGGATGCAAATTTAAACATCTGCAACGCATATGCTTGAATGCCCATACATGATGATGTCCAGCACACTTATTTATTTATTTTTTATTTATTTTTAATAAATGTATGGTAAAGTTTAGCAGGTCCTGGGCTCCAGGTGCTTCCAGGTTCTGGATGGTGCTGACCCTGTTCAGACTCTGCTGAAGGAAGAGCTGAGCCGACTCCACAGAACCAGAACCGCAACGCGAGTCCACCAAGTCCAGACCGTTGCCTAAAGCCCAGTAGTAGATCTTAGCACAACTGAGCAAAGTGCAATAAATACACGGGCGCTTTTTGCACATAGCACTTCAACTCTTACAGTCTTTTTAAGAGGTTGTATTGTTAGATGTGTCCTTCATGCCCTAAGATGTCTTAAGTTAATTTTAGCTTGATTTTAGAATGGTTTCTCTGTTACATGTGTGTGTTGTGAAGCAAAGGATTGTAGCACTATGTGTATTCTCTTTATTCTAAAGGCAAAGTTGTGTAAATGGCTGGCGTTTTGACATAGACTGCAGTAGCAGGATTCTGAAAAACGACAGTATTTCAGTTCTCACTCTTGTAATTTGTAGACGGCCCTAAGCACTCGTCTTACAGCAGCAACAACAACAGCAGAGAGCAGAAGCCAGCAGGCAAGTGTTATTTACATAAACTTCTGGTGTACTTACAAACTTTCCAATCCATCGTTTTATGAGTCTGAACCATCACTTTAAGCCTGTCAAAAAAACTAAATCTAAATCCAATGATTATAGAAGTTATCTCACGTTAATGTTTTCTTCATCATTGGCCCTATGGCGAGGAAAAAGCTTAACGTGGTTTAATGTACCTAAACAACGATCAATGATTACCAAATTTCTCTCTCTTATTGCTCCTCATAACCACTGAAAACTGTCAAAAACTCGAACCCAAAGTCAAATTATTATGGACATTATCTGACATTTAAGGTCCCATGGCATGAAAATTTCACTTTATGAGATTTTTTAACGTTAAAATGAGTTCCCCCAGCCTGCCTATGGTCCCCCAGTGGCTAGAAATGGTGATAGGTGTAAACGGAGCCCTGGGTATCCTGCTCTGCCTTTGAGAAAATGAAAGCTCAGATGGACCGATCTGGAATCTTCTCCTTATGAGGTCATAAGGAGCAAGGTTACCTCCCCTTTCTCTGCTTTGCCCGCCCAGATAATTTGGCCCACCCATGAGAGAGAGACATCATGGCTTTCAAACGAGCAAAGTAGCAGTTGGTCAAGGCCCAACCCCACCCTCCACCTTGCCCCCCCCCTCTCCTCCTCAATAACTACAGACACAGAAATGGCACATCATAAGGAAAGCTCATTGTGGGACTGGCTCTAGTGGCTGTAATTCTGCACCAAGGCTGAATTTCGGGAAAGAGACTTCAGATACAGTATTAGGGACCACTAAGGTCTATATAAAAGAGACTTCAGATACAGTATTAGGGGACCACTAAGGTCTATATAAAAGAGACTTCAGATACAGTATTAAGGGACCACTAAGGTCTATATAAAAGAGACTTCAGATACAGTATTAGGGGACCACTAAGGTCTTATATAAAAGAGACTTCAGATACAGTATTAGGGGACCACTACGGTCTGTATAAGAGAGACTTCAGATACAGTATTAAGGGACCACTACGGTCTGTATAAGAGAGACTTCAGATACAGTATTAGGGGACCACTAAGGCCTATATAAAAGATACTTCAGATACAGTATTAGGGGACCACTAAGGCCTATATCAAAGGATCCAAAGAGCACCATGTCATTGGACCATTAAGCGTTTCCGCTTCATTAGAGCCTATGGAAAAAGCTTAACGTGGTTGAATGTACCTAAACAATGATCAATCATCACCAAATGTCTTTCTCATATTACCCGTCATAACCACGGAAAACTGTCAAAAAATCGAACCCAAAATCCTATTATTATGGACGTTATCTGACATAAAGCGTTTCTGCTTCACAGCAGGGCAGCGGAGCGTTTGGGGGTTGACTCTCCACGGTTCTCATTGGCTTTATAAGTCCTAATGTGAAAAAGCCCTGTAAAGCCTGACACATGAAAAAATAACCAGAAAATTCTAATTTTTTGGAATTTAGATGTTTATTAAACCTTATTACAAAATCCCAAATTTTTTTTTTGCAATATGATTTTGTTTATGATATATTTTTTGTATCATGTTTGATACATTGGGCGTTTTGGGCAACATTTTGCTCACAACAATGTTCATTTTAGGTACAACATTTTTTTGTTTTTGGGACCTCAACTTCCATGCTTGTATGGGCTACACTTTCATCTTGATAGTCTTCCTCATCACTGCTATCTGAACTTCCATTATCAAGCGTAGCCTTAGAAGTCCATTCCTCCTCCTCCTCCTCTTCTCCTCCTCATCATCTCCCCTAACTGCTCCATGTCACTTGAATTGCTATCTACTATCATGCTGATGACATTTTCAATATACTTCTTCTTCCTCTAGTCTTTTTGACATCTAAAATACACAAATTGGTCGATATAGCATGGCGATCATATATATTTTTTTGGAAAATACCTAAAATGTATTTTGAGATGGCATTTTAGTCATTAATTACATTAATTAAATCATGAAAATAGTGTGTGTTTGTATAGTGGTAGGCAGAATGTAGATTACATTACAAAAATGTGACTTGAAAGTTCAGGGATAAAGAACCTTAAAACCTGCAGTATCAAATTTGATACACACATTTTTAACACTATTTAACTGAAATAAAAATAATTAATTTTTAAGTAATTATGCATTGTTTCAATAAAGAAGATATTTATTTTAAAAAATTAGTAATAATATAAATGTTATTCTTACCGTAACTATATGAAAATTAGCAACTTTTTAATGGATTTAATGACGGCAGCCATTTTGAAAAGGTAAAAAAAAAAATCCCACTGCTTGTAGTGGAATGATAATCCACTAGAGGGCAGAATACATGTATCAGATTATATACAACAGGTGTTTAAGGAAATTATTGATCAACTTGATGAGATATAGGTTTCACAAACTTGCGTAGCAAATATGATACAAATGGTTCGTATCTAAACAACGATCAATCACCAAAAAAAATCCTCTCCTATATTGCTCGTCATAACCACTTAAAACGGTCAAATCTAACCCAATGTCCAAATATTATGGACGTTATCTGACACTATGATGAAGAAAACATTAACGTGAGATAACTTCTATAATCGTTGGATTTCGTTTTAGTTTTTTTGACAGGCTTAAGTGTTCATGTCAAGATATGACCATGATACATTTGGTGACGATTAATCGTTGTTTAGATACATTAAACCACGTCAATCTTTTTCATGTTAAGCGTTTTAGAATGTCCCCTACGACAAGCCGTGGGACGTCCCGCGGAGTAAATGGAAGGCGCTCAAACAGCGATACACGGCTCAAAAAAGAGAGTTGTCTCGCAGCGGTGCCGGAGGGGAAATAAAAGGCAAGTTCCACCTTTTAGATGAGCTGGATCAGATCCTCAGCCAAAGGCCCATCGGAGCTTATAGCTTGACTTCTAATATTAACAACTACTTTTGTCTAGCAAAACTTTATTCGCAAAAGTTCGCTTAAATGTTGGAAACACCATAAAATGTCTCAAATCAATATACCAATTTAATCGCAAAACAGCATGTGACGTCGTTTTTATTCGCTTTAAAGCTGTTGGATGGAAACACACTTTCACCAGCTTTATTCGCATGAGTTTTTTTACCGAACTTCAGATAATTCGATTGACAAGTGGATGGAAACTTAGCTTGTATTTAGTCCCTCTCGGCAGCACTGTTTTTGCATACAGCCGGCGATATACCTGCCAAAATAATGAGAACCCTGGAGTAAACAGAACTTACTCACAGTGGGCATTTAGACTTGTAAACTTAAAAAATGTATTTAAAAAAGTGTATTTCTTTTGTGTGTGCAGGCCTGCAGGTTGCTGTCAGACGATTATGAGCAGGTCCGCTCTGCTGCGGTGCAGATGGTTTGGGTGCTCAGTCAGCTGTACCCAGAAAGGTGAGAAGACTGACCGTCAGTATAGCTGTAGAGTTAAGGCTTGGTTATACTGGCACACAAAACCATCCCTCCATGTTTTTCCACGCTCTTCAGCAAAATGCTTCTTCCTCCCCCAGTGTGGTGTCTCTCTCTGACCACATATTTAAGGCTGTGACTCTCTGTGGTCAAATTTGGAAGCTATACCGTGATGAATCTTGAAACCAGCACAGTCATCGATATCCAACTTGTGCAGGTGTGTATATTACCAAAGATATTTAAACCACCACTACTTGGTAGTGCAAATGCAATTGCAAAGCATCCCCAGCATAGTAATCTAACATGACCTTTTATGACAGCACATTGGACTTTTGCTCTAGCTATTTCATATTGTGTCCTCTTCCCTCGATCTACCCTGTTTTCTATCAACAGAGCAATGAGGTTGGAGGGAGTTACTACATGGAGAACGAAGGTCTGAAGCGAAGCCTTGCTCTTCTGGAGGCAAGTGGTGTCACATTGGACTGCATAGTCACAGACCGCCACCTCCAGATACAAAAATACCTGAGAGAAAAGGGCATCACACAGTACTATGACGTCTGGCATATTGATAGGGGTATGACATATTAATCTATTATGCTTTTGACACACTGTTCTGTCTGAATTTGTAATTTACTGTTAGCTCTGACATGGGATTTCTGTATGACTCAGTAGTATTTACTATATTGTTTAATCCAAGGGATGTCTAAGAACATTGACAAACTTGCCAAGGAAAAGGATTGTGAGGTGGTAAAAAAGTGGCAACAGAGTATTAGGAACCATCTCTACTGGACTACATCATCATCCAAGACAGGCCCAGAGAAGGTGGCAAAGTGGACATCTGTCATCAATCACATCCACAACATTCACACACACGAAGACCCCCTTTTTCCAAAGTGTGAGCACAGTGATGTCATAGATTAGAGGAGGTGGTTGAAGCCAGGTATACATTTATTCTTATTTTATTCCTTAGGCCTTTTCTAAACAGTTTTAAAATAATTTCGTAGGATCAAAGGCTTCCTACAGACTGTAGAAGGTCCTTACAAACAAGAGGTTCATCAAGGGTGTGGAGAAGCTAAGCCCTCACCACCAAAACATCCTCTCTTGAGGCCTTCCACAGCGTTGTCATCCGCTTTGCACCAAAGAGTGTGGTGTACCCATTCATTGGCATGCTTTGCAGGTAATGCACATTATGCAAGTGATTATGCACAGCCAGGCGTCATTATGGCAGAACCACCCCTGTTAGAGTAGTTTTGATCTGGGCCATTTCCTCAGGTAGCTTAGCACAGTGTGTAGACTTCTATTTATTTGTACAATGTATTGAAGTAATAAAATACACACCCATTACATAATTTGCATTGTTGTTGTTGCAGACTCTATCTCTCAGCATTCCATTTCAACGAGAATGCCAACCGGCCACAGTCAACAAGTGCTCTGGGAGATCCTGCCTTTAAACTGGCCTTCCCTAAAGCCAAGAAAGGGGGGTACAGCCTCAAACGACAGAAAATTGAGCCGACATTCTGTAAGTAAATTATCACAACAACATGCAACATTAATTACATTTTATTTTATTTATAGTGTCAAATCATAACAGACGTTTGCTCAGGGTACTTCATGTAGAGCAGGTCTAATAAACAGAGACCCAACGATTCCCACCAGGAGCAAGCATTTGTTGCGACAGAAGCAGGCTATAATAGCTCCAGTTCTTAACATTCTATTAGACTGCTATATACCCACTGCTATAAATATTAATATTTCTGTTATTGCATTAGTTGTTAATGTTAACTTGTTATTGTGGTTTCTTTTCATCTCTGTTCCATGAATGCCTGTTACTAACTTAGCATCGCTACAAATGCTTGCTCTTGGTGGGAATTGTTGGGTCTCTGTAAATAAAATTGAATTAAACATTTGTAAGCTTCTGTTGCCAATTGTTTCTCTGCTGTGGCCCTCACACTTCTTGGTGTTGTACAACAGGAGTTTCTGGTTTAATTAATGTAGCATAATATAATTAAAACAGCTGTATATAAATATATTAAAAACTATTTGTGGAGCACTTACTTTGTCATTACTCTGAGTCTCAGAGGCCCATAATCAGCCCTGTAAATATTCAGTGCGTTCTGCAGTGAATAAGGTTTCAGACAGACCGGTTCCAGGCCTGGGTGGTCCACCATACACTGTGGTGGGTCAGGTAGCTCGTCACATCTTCTTCTGACCTTTATAAAATATTACATAGACAGTTAAATTACATATGATAGTGATTGTAGTGTAGATAAGGGGTAGATGCTCAGTCTAGGTGCTAGTTACAGGGTTATCACTAGGTTCATGCAGGTGTGTCGGCCAGAACACAACTTAAGGCCAAATATCCAGAGCATAAATGAATGAAGAGCTGAGAGATGTTCCTTTGTGTTTATTTCTTTCTCTTTGCTTTATGTACATGTGAGTGCGAGTGTGGTTTCTATAAAAGAGAGGAACAAAATACAAATGAATAAAGGAAACGTATGTATACACTCATTCCTTCTTACGCCCTAATATACATTACTGAACATAAAATAAACAACAGTCAGCATATAGCTATATATCTCTTAAACTCCAAATAATGCAAGCAGAGAAAAGGGATTCAAACACTTATTAGATGGGATTCTCATAGATTTTCTACCATCCGTTAAAGCTACTGCTAATGTAGACAGCACTTCCTGTTCTCTATGATACGCCCAAAGCCTCCAACTAACTAAACGGCCTGGTGCTCTTATTGTGAAAGTGTCAGTGTCAATAGAGGTAAGGAGGTCCAAGAGCACCGCCCTAGTTGTGAGGCACTTGAAGATGATCCCCCATCTCTTCTCCCGGTGTCGGCCCACTTTGATCTCAAATGGCCCAAAGCAATCCATTCCTGTAGAATAGAAAGCAGGCTTGAAAAGGCGCAGACGGGCAGATGGCAGGTCTGCCATCTTCGGCACTGCAGGTTTTGCCCTCCATCGTCGGCAGTCAGCACAGCTGTACTGGTAGCGCCGGACAGCCTCACGCCCTCGCAGGATCCAGAAGGAGCGTCGAAGCTCGGCGAACACCCGCTCTGGACCTGGGTGGCGGAGGCGGTCGTCAAAGTCTTGGATCAGAAGCGTAGTCACTCGGTGACCTGGGTCTAAGATGACTGGATGTAGAGTGGTCAGTTCTCGGCCTTCTGCTTCGGATGAGTTCGTCCTCCAACCCGAATGAGCTCTCCTTCCTTTTCTTCAGCTCTGGAGACAGCGCGGGGGAGTTGGACTGCTGCTGGGGACTGGCTTACCCGCTTTCAGCAGGCTGTACTCCTGCTGAAAACTATCCCTCTGAGCCCTCTGCAGTATCAACTGTTCAGCCTGTCGGTAGTCTTCAGCTGTGGGCTTATCATTAGGGTTGGCCGCCCCATGCAGCTCCTGCACGGTCTCTTCCAGCAGCTCCTTCCAAGAGCCGTATTGGCCCATGTCTGAAGTACACTGGCTTGATGCAACTGCGGAAACCCCACAGAAGGTAGACTTGTGCAGCTCTGAGGGATCTTCTGCTTGGTCAACAATGGGGTCCTCTGGCCATGAGTCTGGACTAGTCAGGAGGAAAGTGGGTGCCCGGCTCCATCTATTTGGCTGAACAAGCTCTCGCAGCCTTTTCCCTCGTGTTACGTCATCAGCAGGATTCCTTGCGGTATCAACATATCTCCAGGCATGCCTGTCAGTCAGCTCCTGTATCTCGGCCACGCGGGTGCCCACAAAGACCTTGAATCGGCAGGATTCAGACTTCAGCCATGTCAGCACCGTTGTGGAATCTGACCAAAGGGTTGTCTGATCAATGTGGATGGTAAGCTCCCTCTTCAGCACCTGTGAGAGCTGTGCACCAGTAAGGGCAGCACAGAGTTCCAATCGGGGCATAGAGTGAAATCGCTTGGGAGCGACTCTGGAACGGGCCATCAGGAATGACAGATGAACTTCACCGTGTCTGTCAGTGGTCCGGAGGTACGCCACTGAGCCATAAGCCTCTTCTGAGGCATCGCAAAATACATGCACCTCTCTCTGAAGACCGGAGATGTCCACGTCCTTCGACATGTACGGTCGGGGCAGGGTGACTTGAGGTAAGAATTGTAGTTCTTCTTCCCAGGCTTTCCACTGCTGCAGAAGCTCCTGCGGTAGTAGTGGATCATCCCATCCCCTGTGTTTGTCCCACAGGTGTCGGACGATTATCTTAGCCCTGGTGGTGTAGGGTAGAATAATCCCCAAGGGGTCGTACTGACTCGCCAACACCTTGTAGAATATTACGCATCGTGGGGACACCGTACTCCACATGACGATGCTTGTAGCCAAGGACATCAGTGTGGAAGAGCCAGCTTAGCCCTAGAGTAGATTCTGGGGTATCGGTCTTGTCCTGAGCCAGCCATAACTCAACACTAGCTGAGCAACTCTCTTCTGGTAGGTGACTTATTACATCTGGTTCGTTGCTGGCCCACTGACGCAGATTGAAGCCTGCAGATGCAAGAAGGGCTCGTGTTTTGTCGACAAGGTGCTTCGCCTCAGCTATTGTGGGAACACTCTGGAGGCAGTTATCCACATAAAAAATTTCTCGACTGAGATCCTCACCTCTTCATCTGGCTGGCTGTTATCAGAGACACGTGGCTGCAAGGCAAAGGTGGCACAGCATGGGCTACATGTTGTTAACACGGTAGCACCTGCCACTCATACACTGCAGGAGGTCCTTCTTGACTGACGTGCGCCAAAGGAATCTGAGCAGAGCACGATCTTCTGGGAGGAGGCGCGAACATGCTTGGAACATGTCTCCGCTAACTGCAACTGCATGCTCGCAAAATCGTAGCAGAACCCCCAGTAGTGATGCCCCTAAGGTAGGCCCAGGCAGAAGCAGATGGGTTGAGGTTCTTGCCCTCGATGCTGATAGGAGCAGTTGAATACCAGCCGATTCTTGCCATTATGGCGCTTACCATATGGTGAGGGATGTACCATGCCTCACGACCTTCCTCGGCAGGAACTTCCGGTCCACGCTTGATGACAGAGCCTGCCTTTATCAGTTTCTCCATCTCCACTCTGTAAGCTTCTGCACGTGCAGGGTCTCTGGCCAGTCGCCTTTCTACACTTCGTAAACTAGGCATGACTGCTTCTTTAGTAGCCTGAAGGAGTGGCATGTCTCTCCGGCGGAGCAGCGGGGTGGCGTAACGTAGAATGCCATCAACCTCTACCCTGATGGTTTTGGTCTCAAGGATGCCGATGGCCTCTTGGTCCTGCCTTGAACGAGTAACTACTTTCTCGCTTCTGAATGGGACAGTGTCAACCTGCCATAATCTCTCAACATGCTTCATCAGCTCGCTCACCTGGGGTGCTACTGTTGTAAATAAACACTGCTGTGGTTGGGCGAGGTGGCGGACTACACTCGCTGGGCCCTGCAGTGTCCAGCCCAGCCTTGTGCGAATGGCAGCAGGCCCACCTGGAGGTCCCAATCTGACAGGTTCAATGGGAGTGACGAGATGGGGATGGTCACTCCCAATGAGAAGCAGGGGCTTAACGTTTGTAAGAGTCCGTATGGGAAGGCCAATAAGGTGCTTGTAGGTGTTCCGGAGTTGCTCCATGGCGTAGGTATGGGCAGCTAGTCCAATGCGAGCACTGGTGAATGCACCCGTAATCTTGAACTTGGTCTTTGGCTTCGACGGCGAAGAAATGGAGAATGACACTGATGCACCCCTGAGGGTCTGCACTTCCTCTCTAATTGTGCGTAGTGGTAAGTCCTCTTGAGTCCCCTGCACACCTAGTTTCTCTGCAGCATCTGGCAACAGCATAGTTCTCTCTGAACCGTCATCAAGTATGGCATAGGTGTTGATCGATTGGTCACCATGGTGAATGCGGACTTTGACGACCTTCATAAGGACCCGACTGCCTTCAGTGGGTCGGTCCAGATACAGAACCTCTGTTGTGCCCCTTGTGGCATGGCTTTCCGCTGCCTGTATTGACGCTGCCTCCTTAGGTGGCCTCATGTTCACCTCATGCAGCACCTGGAGGTGTTTGCCTTGGCAGAGGCTGCATGTCTTTTTTAAGTTGCACTGAGCCGCCTGGTGTGGCCGTGCACAACGCCAACACCTCTTGTTGCTTTTTATCCATTCGGTCAGCTGATCCTTTGTTAGCCTGGATACCTCTGTACACTGACTGAGGTAGTGTTCATCGTTATTGCAGAATGGACAATATGGCTTGCTCTTGTTACCTTTGAAGGAGCTGCTTGGCACTGGTGCCTCTGGTTTCTTAGTGGCGTCCTTCACATCATGGAGAACAGTGGTGGGTTGCTTACCCTTCCTACCCTCAGGTCTGGACATTGGCTTCTCCCGAGCTCCTCTCACAGCTAACTGTCCTTCAGAGTCCTGGCACCAAGATTCATATTTCAGCCACTCTGCAAGGTTAGTTAAGGTGTGGGTTTGTGTGCCCTGATGGTACATGCAGCGGCGAAACTCGGCTCTCTGCTCAGATGGCAGCTTGCTCAGCAGACGAGCAACATGTGAGCCACACTGTAGTTCCACTTCACCCTCGTGGCCTAGTGTCTTCAGCATTCCCACAAGTGACTGTATCTGAAGTGCAAACTTCTCAAATGCAGCAAAGTCTCCCCCCTTTATGTCTGGTGAGTCCATCACAGCAGCAATACCTTACGCTATCTGATGTGGTTGGCGAAACTTGTCATTTAGGGCAACCATTGTGTCTGAAAAGGGTGTTGGGGAGTTAAGGTAAGCGTCTGCTATTAACCCTGGACATATTGATCCTCTGTAAATATTACCATAAACATAACAAAATTGAAACAAGAAAAGGTGCTGTATTAACCCTTGTTTAGAGAGCAATTCTCAACAAAGTAAACGGAAGTACATAACCCTTGTGTTGTCCTTCGGGTCACTGGGACCCGAAGGACAACACAAGGGTTAACCTGGCTTCTTCTAGTTGCAAGTGATCGACCAACACTTGGTATTTAAACAGCTCAGATGCATCATGTGGTAAGAGGTTCTCCAATGAAATCTTGAGCCGTGTGAACTCACTTGGGTCCCGACTTGAGAAGTTGCGGATTGTTGGGCGTGGCCCACGGTAACTTGGCTCTGGGACATTGGAGTTATGACCCTGAGGTGATCTGAAGGGCAGGGGCTGTGTCCATGCCATGCCTGAATGTTGCTGGGGGGGCGTTGGGTTGCAGCCAAGCTCACTCCGTTGACCACTATAAGCTGTGGAGTACTTGGGCTCAGCTGGAGGTAAACTGTGCGGCTGAGGCCGAAGCTGAACGAGCTTGAACCAGGGAGGTGGATGGGTCCCCTGGGCTGAGTGGCTAGCTTGTGGCTGGCCCACGAACATGTCAGGAGGTGGGGGTTGCCGTGCTTCTTCCTTAATTCTTGGAGCCTCATCTATTCTCCTAATAAGCGGATGTAGCATGGGTGGGTCACCAGGCAGAAGCTCATCTGTTACTGGGGCTGGCCATGGCGGTGGTGCAGGCCAATCATCCTCTTCATCAGCTTTAGGTTCACTTTCAACAGGTGGCTGCAACGGCATCACCGTTAACTCTGGTGTTCTGGTATGAAGAGATGTTGGACTCTGTATGTTGCAAACAGCATCTACTAATTGTCTCATCTCTGCTCGCAGCCCTCTAAGCTCGACTAAATCCGATGCCATGTGCCGCTGTGTCTGTTGCAGGAGGCGTCTTTCACGACGAATGTCGTCCAACTCAACTCGGCTGTCCTCATGTGGATGTATGGGGTGCAGCGCTGGAGGTAGGGGCGTAGAGTAATCTCGTAACTGTTCCCTAAACTCCCTCTCTGGAAACCGCTGGGGGGCTAGCTGATCCTTCTGGCTGTACTGTTGGCTCTCAGCCCTATAGCCCAGGTCCATCTCTTGAAGAATAGCATCCCGCCTCTGCAGGCGAAGGGGAGAGTCATAAGGGGAGGTGAGGGATGTCATCCTGGCCTTTCCCTCCTGGTGAGTATTCTCTAATTCCTCTCTGTACCTCTGACCGATGTAGCCCAGATGATCGACCTCATAATCTGCATAGCGCACAGGTGGGCGAGTGTGCCGTTTTGGGCGTGCACCACTAGCATCATACTCTGGATGTAGTTCCATCTCTGACGTAAACCCAGTGATCCGGCTCGAAGGACCATCAATGTAGTGTAGATAAGGGGTAGATGCTCAGTCTAGGTGCTAGTTACAGGGTTATCACTAGGTTCATGCAGGTGTGTCGGCCAGAACACAACTTAAGGCCAAATATCCAGAGCATAAATGAATGAAGAGCTGAGAGATGTTCCTTTGTGTTTATTTCTTTCTCTTCGCTTTATGTACATGTGAGTGCGAGTGTGGTTTCTATAAAAGAGAGGAACAAAATACAAATGAATAAAGGAAACGTATGTATACACTCTGACGCACAAAAATAAAAAAAAACAAAAGCTTAAAACAGCCAAACAATAATGTACAAACTGATTTCATGGCTACAATGTAGTCTGAATTTAAGAGAGAATATCTCTGGCAATTTCGTGACCTTCAGCCCCAACGTGTTTTCGGTTTTTTCCGTCTTAATCTCAATTGAAAACAAATAACTCAATCACTTCAGAGTAATGGTGACCCGTTCCTGGTTTGCACAACTCATTCCTTCTAAGCCCTAATATACATTACTGAACATAAAATAAACAACAGTCAGCATATAGCTATATATCTCTTAAACTCCAAATAATGCAAGCAGAGAAAAGGGATTCAAACACTTATTAGATGGGATTCTCATAGATTTTCTACCATCCGTTAAAGCTACTGCTAATGTAGACAGCACTTCCTGTTCTCTATGATACGCCCAAAGCCTCCAACTAACTAAACGGCCTGGTGCTCATATTGTGAAAATCCCAAACTGGATGTTATGTTCCGTTCGAGCTAGCAAATCCCAGATAGAGAAGCCTCGATAGCGGCACATATAACAACATTTAACACCACTTACTTCTTATTTTACTCAACTAAAAAGTACTTAATCATAACAACAAGTAGTAAAGGTATGAACATGTTTAAACACAACGTTATATATTTTTGACCCGAGCCCCCTCGTCAGGTGAGCCGAAGGCGATAAACTAGCTTGTAGGAACGTGACTATAATTAGCACAGTGGTTGCGTAGCGTGGCGACCCCTTAAACTCCTAACTCCCATCCACATCAATAACAGAAACAACAGCTGGTTTAACAAGAAATACAGTAGCATGAATTACGCAGCAGATATACTTACTCTTCTCATTTACGCACACTCTGAAGCAAGATGCTGCTCACAACTACAGTACAACTGACCGACTAACTATCTTACTGCTTATTAACTGTGTGACGTCACCTCTAATATACCAATCAGCACACGCTTTGGCCACTCTGTTACAAGCACTGAATAAACAAGAGCAAACGGGAGACACAAAACACAATATGGTCAACTGTACCAAACAATTACAACACCAACATAACTTTGGGGCCTTTTCTAGCATCAAACAGGAAAAGCACGCCAATTTTTTTAATTCAATGAAAACAAATTGAATATATTTGGAAACAACAATTAACTTTAATACTTGATCTGGGTGTTTAAATATTTAGTACTGACCAGAGAATGTATTTGAACATTACAACATTGCGAGGACTGAGGTAAGAACATTAAGTAGTAATTTCCTTCATATTTGTAAAGTCTGATACATTTTATTAAACTACAAATAAGGTCGTAATGTTTCATCTACCGGCGGTCCCAGGGGACCTTCATGCTCGGGGATAACTGTGCCCTCATGGACATCGGAAAAACGTTTTTCCAAGTGAAAAGGTCACCATTCACGTCACTTCCTGTGGGAATCAGAGGTGGGAAACTCGGGCTGGATTTTGTTAACTGAGTTTCCCAGTTGGTGACGCGTTGTTGACAACTGACGTTTGATGGAAGCGACTTTGGTTCACTGAACATATTTCAATGATAATAAACTGTTTATTGTGGACAAATGCCTCTGCCAAGAAACATACACAGACATAACATGTATAAAATTATTCATAAATAGGCCTATGTATAAAAAAACAACACATTATTCGTGTCTTTTCCCGTTGGTTGTCCTGCAGATAACACAAACAAACACCTGGCGATGTGCTGTTTGGATGCTCGCATAACAAAACAGCAGAGAATCTTCTGTTATTGTGGCCTCCATGTTTTCACACACCTGATGCTCTCGGCTACGGCCAACCGTTGGTGGCAGTCATGCAAAAAGTTGTTATGCCAAACGCCAATATAACAGAAGAAGAAGAACACGCATCCCGACCATGTGAACGCTGCCAGTCGGAAAAACAACGTAAGCAGGGGGGCGGTGCCTGTTATTCCGAGGTGGCGTGAACGCAGCATTAGAGTAGGTGGGCATGTGTCAGGTGCAAGGGGGTAAGCTTCGCTTCAGAACTCGAGCCATCTATGGCGCCATTTTGTTGCTACCTGGCCATCACCTCCTGTTAGCATTCCGCTGACCGCCATTTTTTTTTTACATCACTTGACTGCGAATAACTTTACATCTGAAGCGTTTAAAGACTCTATTTGTCCGTTGTTTATTTCTAAAGAAACACGACAATGTATAAAAGGCTCCATTACCTTGTACCTCACGTTATGGCTCCGTAGCAGACGTTTTTGTAAAAATAGGCTAATGATTGTGTCACATAGTAGAGGAATTACCGTATAGTACAGGATAAGCTTGCAGGCAGTTGTGCTTACATGAGCTGTTTAGGATTAATTACTAATGTTAACTAGCATTTTCGTTAGCAATAATTAGCCTGTGCCTATGCTATCTCCTTACATACATATATATACCTACACTCTCTGTCTCTGTAAGATTGGGTATGATTGAGATTTCTCTTGGCGCAGCTACCAGAAGACTTCCAACTTTCAGACACGTTGCTCACGTCACATTCTCTCAGTTGGAGGCTGCGCAGTAAAGCTGGCCATCACCGGAAAAGTGCTTCTAATAGCCTTCACTGGTCTCCGTCCAGAGCAACGGGGTCTGTTGGTCCATTATATACTGTCTATGGTCAGGTGACGCTTTGTGCCGTGCACCGGAATATAAACAGACACATCGCAGAAAGCATGATAATAACACATAATTCACTCTAAGTGGTTTCTGTGACTTTCAAATGTTTAAAAACCCAAAAGACGCAAAAATACACAGCCACCATATAACGTTAGCCTTAGCCCCGAATAGCCACATCACTGAAGACACACACACACTGCCTACTAAGATGAAAACACACTCAACTTACCACTCTGAAACGTCCTGCTGACCTCTTCCAAAAGAAATGAATTGGTCCTCTTCGCCTGAATCCTCTGAACTTGAGCATTCGGGCTCTAACTGGTAAGGTCTTGCAAATCCCGCTGCCATGTTGGTTTATAGTAGGCTTCCGACAAAATCTGATTCCAGGCCGCCTTCTATGGAGATCTGTGCTTAGCCAATCAGAGCGTTCTATGTTTATCTGTGCTTAGCCAATCAGAGCGTTCTGCTCTTTAGTTGTGGGCTGAACATTCCATCCAGCAGCGAATCCAAGCGTGTGTGGGAGGGGAGAAAAAGGGCTCTCAGAAAAGTGTGGGAAAATCAACCCAACTCTTTTTTCTGGGTAACACTATTAAATTAGTGTTTAATAAACACATATAAACGGTACAAATATAAGTTTAAGTGTCACCATATGGGACCTTTAACTTGACCTAATATTTTTTTTTATGTAAATATTTGCGCATGCACGCAAAACCTTTTCATGTGCGCGCATGAAAGTTTCACGTGAGCACATGAAACTAAACCTAGATTTGTTTTCATGTGCGCCGCTTTGAAACCCATTTTGCGTTGTTATGAACAGCAGAGCCGCAGCACTGCAGCAAAGAACTCCGGTTAGAAAGGATGGCGGCTAAAGATGAGTTTCTATAGATGCCAAAAAGGCTTCAATTTGTCATAAGAGTCTAAGTGCCAAAGATAATTAGGCCTTAAAGTAGTTTCGGCGACGGGGCCGTCTCCTCATTCTGAGTTAAAATTTCTCTCTCATATTGCTCCTCATAACCACTGAAAAGTGTCAAAAAATCTAACCAGAAATTTGGTGATCACTGATGGTTATTTAGGGACATTAAACCACGTTAAACTTTTTCCTACAGCACAGCGCCCCGCCCCCAGAGATCCCCCTTCCGCCATTTTGAGCTGCTCATGTTAATTGTTTGTATTAGTTGAAGAGGTCTTTGTTGCAATTCTGTTTTTCTAGATTCTAGATAATTCACTACTTCAGACTGCCTGGAACACACTGCTGTGTAAAAAACTGCTTCGGTTCCACACACGATTTTTGCGGAAAGCTTAGGAACCATGTTTTACAGTTTTTTCGTATACCTACGAAGGAGGCCCCAGATGTGTGGAGTAAATTTGGAAGCACTAGGCTCACTAACAGTGATGACATTGGATTTTTTTCCCCTTAAAAATTCATTAAAAATAGGCTTAGCCAGCTTTCCCAACACGAGAAGGTGTAGTATGTTGGTAGGGAGGCCCCAGATGTGTGGAGTGATTTTGGAAGAGCTAGACTCAATAGCATTGACGGTATTGAAATCTTTCCAAATAAAAATATATTATAAATTGGCTGAGCCAGATTTTTAAAACTTAGCAGGTGTAGTATGTTCAGAGAGAGGCCATAGATGTGTGGAGAGATTTTGGAAGAGCTAGGCTCAATGACAGTGAAGCTGTTGAATTTTATCTTTGTATCCACTTTCGGTTTTGCACTTTGTAGACGGTCCCTAGACGCTCGGCTGAAAGCTGAACGCTCACAGGGATGCATTGTATTTATCCACATATACACTCACCTAAAGGATTATTAGGAACACCCTACTAAGACCGTGTTTGACCCTCTTTCGCCTTCAGAACTGCCTTAATTCTTCGTGGCATTGATTCAACAAGGTGCTGGAAGCATTCTTTAGAAATGTTGGCCCATATTGAGAGGATAGCATCTTACAGTTGATGGAGATTTGTGGGATGCACATCCAGGGCACCAAGCTCCCGTTCCACCACATCCCAAAGATGTTCTATTGGGTTGAGATCTGGTGACTGTGGGGGCCATTTTAGTACGGTGAAATCATTGTAATGTTCAAGAAACCAATTTCAAATTTTCCTGCTGGAAGTAGCCATCAGAGGATGGGTACATGGTGGTCATAAAGGGATGGACATGGTCAGAAACAATGCTCAGGTAGGCTGTGGCATTTAAACAATGCCCAATTGGTACCAAGGGGCCTAAAGTGTGCCAAGCATCCCCCACACCATTACACCCCCACCACCAGCCTGCCCAGTGGTAACAAGACATGACCGATCCACGTTCTCATTCTGTTTACGCCAAATTCTGACTCTACCATCTGAATGTCTCAACAGAAATCGAGACTCATCCGACCGGGCAACATTTTTACAGTCTTCAACTGTCACATTTTGGTGAGCTCGTGCAAATTGTGGCCTCATGTTCCTATTTTTAGTGGAGATGAGTGGTACCCGGTGGGGTCTTCTGCTGGTGTAGCCCAGCCACCTCAAGGTTGTGCGTGTTGTGGCTTCACAAATGCTTTGCTGCATACCTCGGTTGTAACGAGTGGTTATTTGAGTCAAAGTTGATCTTCTATCAGCTGGAATCAGTCGGCCCATTCTCCTCTGACCTCTAGCATCAACGAGGCATTTCGGCCCCCCAGGACTGCAGCATACTGGATGTTTTTACTTTTTCAGACCATTCTTTGTAAACCCTAGAAATGGTTGTGGCTGAGAATCCCAGTAACTGAGCAGATTGTGAAATACTCAGACCAGCCCGTCTGGCACCAACAACCACGCCATGCTCAAAGTAGCTTAGATCACCTTTCTTTCCCATTCTGACATTCAGTTTGGAGTTCAGGAGATTGTCTAGACCTGGACCACACCCCTAAATGCATTGAAGCAGCTGCAATGTGATTGGTTGATTAGATAATTGCATTGACGAGAAATCTTACAGGTGTTCCTAATAATCTTTAAGGTGAGTGTATGTAGACGGTACTTGCGGATAAAAACGGGTTGTAGCTTGTTGTCTACCTTCCTACGGTTAGAGCTGCCTATTGTGTAAGTAATAACGTTTCGTCTAAGATTTATTGAACCGCAAACCCGGCGATTCTGCCAATTTCTGTCTAACTTTACCGAAGCGTGGTAGCAGTTACTCTATATCCGTAACGTTAGCAGAGATTTAGAAACGCGTGTTTCAGTTGTAGCTGCAGGATGGTAGCTAAATTCATTCAGGATAACCTGAATATCCCGGCTTAATCCCTTATCCTGGTTTTGTGCAACAGGCCCCCACTCCCGACCAGGTTAGGTGATCAGCATGAGTTACCACGGCGATTGAACCCAGTAAAAACTGATCCACCTTCGTAGTACAGAAAATCCTGGGTTGAGCCTTAAATTAGCTCATTAACACCAAATCCTGCTTCGTAGTACAGGCGTCTGGTCACCTTGATAGCTTTAAGTCTAAATTCAGTCAAAACTGAACTAAAAGTAGAGTGAATATTTTTCAGTCTTCGTTGGCAGCTTATTTGCAAGCAGACATTGAACTACAATCCTTAAATGTATGGTTTATTTAATAACTGAGAACACCTTCAAGCTGCAACTGAAGAAAAATCAGTCACTTTAGGATTAACCGGCTTCTCAAAATACTTCTGCTCGATTGTATGTGTCTGTAGGTTAAGATGTATGGACTAAGAATTTGTTTTGTAAAATAATCCGTTACCTGCAGCAAAAGGGTCATTTGTCAACATACGATAAACAGCAAAAAGATTAAACTGTAGAAAAAGTTCAACAAAAGACCAGTTTCAAACAGGACATTGATGTCACATTTTTTTATTTAATTATCCATTATGCATTTCACTTCAGACAGTAGTTACACAGCTGTAAGGGGTTGTGGCAGAATACTAACAAGGAAATACAAAACAGACATGGTGTTAGTACATAATGTGCATCTTCTGGATGAAGAGAGGACTGACCACATGCTTCAAGCTGCAAAAGAAATTATGAAAAATTAAAAAAATTCATTGCAGAGACTTAAGCCTGTTCATACCAAAGATTTGCTACATTCTGACATCTGACAGTTTACACCCATGCTACTATACGAAACAGTGTATCCTCTTCAACGACTCTGTAGACCTACTTCCATTTGAACTTCCAGCTTTTTTGTAGCTGGATATAATTTGTAGCATATGAATGAGGGTGGTTAATTTACAGTAGTAATGAATTGGCCAGATGATAGAGCATCTGGAGAATGGCATGAAATGGAGTCGTCCCACATAACAGACAAGAGATGTCCCCTCTATTCTTAATTTCTCCCGTCTAGTCAGCAGTTCCATCGTTTAGAGGTGACACCAACTCCCCTAACCAGCCAAACATTAACTATCGAGACGGCACGTCACCAGGGGAACGGCTGATGAGAACCAGCTGACAGTTTGTAACCGACTTGACCAGCTGACTTTGCTACGAGCCAATTGGCTGTTCAAACAGGTGACGTGCCTTATGTTCTAAAACCAGCCAATGGCTACTTGACAAGCTGAGTCGCAGGCGACGCCATCAGCCTGCTGCAACCTTCTAAAAAGGTCATTTCCTTGTTGCAAATCTTTGGTGTGAGCTGGGCTTTACAGTCTACGCTGGTTGTATGCTTCATTTGGTTTTAGGTTACAAAATTGGCACTTTTACAATCGTTTAAACCATTCCAGTTTACATTACGTCATAGTGCTTCTGTGTATCAGTTTGTTACCTGCAACACAAGGGTCGATGTATGCTGTATCAGACTGGTCACCTTAAGGGAAAAAAAAAAATAATTTGTTAAACTTGCATCATATGTTCAATAGCCTATCATATTAACATACTACAAGTTACTATTTGGGTAACCGTTCAGGTTGTTTTACAGCTACCACAGAACAGCGCGTGCTGTGACTTCTGTGAGTGAGGTCTAGAGAGGACCGATTTACTTGGCTGGTAGTAGTCGTAGATCTTGACCACGGCTGGCTTCAGGTTCTGCACTTGGTACTCCTGTACGAGCGTCAGGCTGTGGTTGATTCTTCTGTCCTTCTGTAACTGTTGGAAGAAGAACAGACCACATGATCAGTAACAAACCTGGAGAGCATCATCTCTCGTTTGTCACTTTAAATCCCTCTCACCTCCCGTATGTACACCAGAACATGATCCTCCTTTTGTTCAACACGATCCACCAGCAGGGCACCTTTGAGCTGTGAGGAGACATCAGCTGGGTTACCATGACTACTACAACTCCATTTAAAGTTACTGGAATCACTCACCATGTTCAAAGACTCTGGGTCTGGGACAAATCCAGAGAGCATTTTGATATCCAGGATAACCATGTTTGTACTGGACTCCTTTCCACTATATCTGTAATGCAAATACCAGAAAAATATGAAGTCAATCTGAGGCTTTGGAAGGCTCCATTTACTGTTCGTTTTAGCCACAAGTTGTAAACATTCCTCCCTGTCCATCCAACAGTTATGTTCAAGCCGGTAGATGCAGAGGATTATTTGTCAATGTCGTGGATGTGCTTGTTGATTACTTACAGGGATGTTAGCTTCAGACTGAGTTTGGGTATTTTGCTGGTGCAGTTGGCCTCTGGTTCGACCAGAACACTGAGGGTGGTATCAGCAGCAGGAGTTGGGATGTTATAAACAAGGGAAATCTAAACAAGGAAAGTAATTCATAAAGTCAATAATTCTTTGCTCGAGTTGGTTCAAATGTACAGTATGAAGCATCAGGATTGGTGGTTGATGTACACCAGACCACTGACCTGTATGGCAGCACATGCAGTGCCCTTCACCTCCAGGCTGTACTTTCCCGTCACGTCCTGCAGCTGCTTCTCCTGGTAGAGCAGTTTGTTGTTCCGATTCACGTCAAACACCAGCTGGCCCCCGGGAGACCGGACCGTCACGGTGCTTGAACCCTCTGGACTGAACACCAGAGTGGAGTAGAGAGCCAGAGCCTGAAGAGCCACCACGGTGTCCTACAACACATGCAGAAGAAAAGAACCAATACCCAGGGCTCTCAGGTTCTGAGCAGTTCAGAGGCAGGGGTTTGGGTGGGGACGGGGGTCTGATCTGATAAATGACACATTTAATTCAGCATTTATGTGTGTACTATGCATTGTCTGGATAAAATATAATGAAATAGCCTAGGCTAACTGTTTTCACAATGGGGGCCGGGAGGTTTTGAGGTAAAAATAACATTACAAATGATTATGGGTATTGTTATAAAAGTATTATGGATAGGCCTATTATAAAATGGGTATCTTTCTAAAAATATAAAATATGCATGTCTAAATAATGAGTTTTAAAATAATTTCCTTTACATCATAAGCTAAACACAGCATTTAAAGAAACAATTGAAGAAAAATGCATTGTCACAAACATGAAAATTGGGCTGTTTTCCATGTGCCATGCCATTGTTTTCGGGATAATGGGCTGTCAGACAAAATGGGCTTTTGGTCACAGCTAAGCCACACATTTTTTAAATAACTTTGTTCATCTCATTTGTCCCAGAAGAGATTACTGTACATTTGACTCAAAGTCCAGCTGAACCCTGTTGGGCTGTACCTGTGTGGAGGAGAATCCTCCGTAATAGTTCTGCTGGCTCGTCAGCCATCTAACGATGCGGCTGGCGTAGCCCAGGTCTTCAGCAGTCGGGGAGGCACTGAGTTTAGCCAGCAGCACATAGGAGCTGGTCTCCACAGACAGAGAGGCTGACGTTTCTGTTGCTGTCTGAGACCAGTGGAGGAAACCTCCTAAAAAACAAACAGCCATCCACAAAGAGCCCAACAGGCACAGGGTAAGCTTGGTCACAGGAATGAAGCCAGAATGATTTCGTGGAGGAGGACTCACCTTCTCGTAACGCAACAGCGTCTAGGTGACCCAGTAGGTGAGCACGGGTCTCCATGTCTCCTGCCAGGGTGAAGACGTACGCCAGCAGAGCTGTGGCGTAGGTGTTGCTGAGGTCACTGATGGACTCCTTGAGGCAAGACAAGCTAGCCTTCACCGGCCCATGAACCGCAGGATCCTACAACAGATTCAAAGAAGAAGTTGTCTCTCGCTGCTGCCTTTGTCTCTGGAGTCAGAACTAAACTGAGGGGAAGCGGCGCTCAATTTGAAATGCTCCACATATCTGGAACAAACTTTCTGATGCTGCCTCTTTAAATTTGTTCACTCTTATACTGCACCTCCTATTGTTGCATTTTAGGTTTTTACTTTAAATTGTCACTGAAGTTGCATTGTTGAAAACTGGAACTGTACGACCCCTTTCTGGGGCACCTGGTTAGCTCACCTGGTAGAGCAGGCGCCCATATAGAGAGGTTTACTGTCGACTCAGCGGCTGCAGGTTTGACTCTGACCTGCGGCCCTTTGCTGCAGGTCATTCCCCTTCTCTCCACTTTCAAGTCTCAACTGCCCTATACAAATAAAGGCCTAAAATGCTCCTTTGCTCAGCTTTTTGAAAAAGACTTATGATAGACTCATCACTACAACCTAATACTTCCCGCCTGTACTAAAACTAACTGGGTATTTCTACTACTTAAGTGGCATCAAGCGGTGAGGTTGCAGCAACCACCTGAATACGCCTCCCTTCCCCCTTCTGTCCAAGCGTGTAGGAGAACCTACAGCGGCCTTCACTTCAATGTCAACACATGAAAGGCCCTCTCTAAAGCCAGCGTTTGGTTGGTCCGTTGCGGGAAACCTGGCGGTGCAACATGGCAGTGGACCCCGTCACTACCCGATGGGAGACGAGTGCAGATGAGTTGTGCATGCTCAGATTTAAACCGTTAACGGTGTAATGTCACTTGAAATTTGTGAAATCTATAAATAAAACTTCATTACAAACAGACGATGGAATCATTTCAAAGATGTTTGATCGCTATGATTGCCAACATTGGCTCAAAACGCCATTCAAGTGACAGCCTTGGTTGGGTTTGATTGCCAACATTACAGAAGTCTCTCATTAGCAGCTTCTTGGAGGCTACTTGTTGCAAAGTGACGCGTGTGCAACTCCCATCTGCACTCGACTCACACCGGGTAGTGACCGACCCACTCCTGATGTGGACACTGGTCCTTTAAAACTAAAAATAAATCCCTACAGTTCAGAATCTTTGGTGCCATGCCATAAATATTTAAATTCAAATGAATGCATCTTATGTACATATACACTCATTACAAATATCAACTCACATCTATGTACATGTTCATCTCCAAGAAGGCAGCAGTGATGTAGGCACTGAGAGTAACTTCATCAGACACTCCACCCTGTAAAGAGGAAGCATAAGGAGTTAGTGATCTAGTCTGACTCACTGGATGCAGAATGTAGGCCCGTCTATTACCGTACTCTGCTCCCCTTTCACCATCTCCATCAGTTTCAGCCAAAGCCAGTCTACTCCCCATAGCCAGAGGCATTTCACACAATTCTGGGCCTGGTAAAAAAAGGCACTCTATGACCCGCATCCACAGGCTGTTCATTCTAGCATCTTTTGGGCCCTCCTCACACGAGGGCCCTGCATACTCCGTCCTCTTCCCTTCAGTTAGTATTCGGATTCCCTGGTTGGTATATAATCTCGTCCTGATAGATTTAACTGACCACCTCCACCATAATTCAAACCATAAACTCTCAGCTCATAACCACACACGAGATGACTGATCAGATTGTTTACCATGTAGGTATAGGACTTTATTCAAAGACAAGTCACTTTTGGATGGAAATCCTTTCAATACATAGGACTCAAATTTGGTAGAAGTTACCAGATGGGTCACTTTTGTAAAAAGAAACCTTTCATTTAAAATTGAGAGATGGGTAAATGTATTTAGTACATTAATAAATATGGACAATTTGTATGTTATTACACACTGTACATATTGTATATAGGGCTATGTACTGTATACACAGACCGATCACTGTACCTCCAACACTCAGGGGCCTGACTCAAGTAGACTTAAGCATTTGTTAAACAGGACACTGCCACTGTTTATAAATGCTCCTCAGTTGGAAATGCATTGAGTCCCACAAGGCTCTCGCATGCATGACTCCCAATTACGGCATTTGTTTTTGATAAGGGAAACTTGTTGAAATTAATCGGAGATGGAATTATCTCACATTGCAAATGAGTGAGTGGGCCCCCAGGCTGGCATTTCTTACTACTGAGACATGAATCAAAGTCCTGATGGTGCATTTCCATTCAACTACTGCTACAGCAAAAGTGTAATTTAGTAAAGTTAACTTACCGACCTTCAGTTTGTTATGGTCATACAAACTCTAGTAAAGAGGGACTTTAACTACCTTCATTATGGTGTGGAAGAGCTTTCCCGACTGTTCAAAACAGCCATTTTGTTGTTGTTTACTTTTCAGCCAAGTCACGGACGCTTCGATGTTGGCTGGGTCAATGTAGATGAAAGTCTGTGCTTTGGCAAACGATCGCAACACAAATGCAGTCAGCCTGAGGATATTAAAACAAGACAAGAGGAAGCTCTTAGGATCCGTTTAATGGCTCACGACAATCCTCTACTCTACAAGTAGAAACTGTATGTCGTAGTAAATGTTGCACACCATGTAAATGTCTAATTCATTATTCTTTGTGGATGATTGACCAGTAACGTTCTCACCAAGTGTTCCCTGGTCCTGCTCCAAATGTGCTGTAAGCGCCGTCGTTATCTTTGTAGTTCAGCTGTCTCTGGTAGCCTGTAGAACAATAGAGACACCAATTAGGGCATTTACTGATTTGATTTCTGATTAGCTCGTTTTAGGTGAAAACTGCTCTGGAACTGAATCTACAGATGTAGTAAACATGTTATGCCTTTAGTGGACAGGTGACTAAAAAGATGAAATTAAGGGAGAGAAAGGAATGACATGCAACAAGGTTGTTACGGTGGGGTGGGGGCCTGTTGTCAGCACTGTAACCTAGAGGCCAGCAGGGTGCCCCTGACCTTTAGTCCCTAATAGGAACGACGAGCACTGTCAAGTGATTATGCACGCCGCTTGTTACATTTTGTGCAACCAGCACCAGAATGTGGCCGACGGTAGATTTGGTGTACGGGTTCTTTTAGCTACCAGAGTAAAATGGAGCCTCACCACTGGTCAGGAAGTTGGTAGCCTTGTTCCTGATGGCTGGGGTCAGCTGCTGGGTGTCTCTCAGGTACTCCAGGATGTAGATGTCTGGGGCAAGGAGCGCCATGTTCTGCTCGCCACATCCATACGGCATCTGCAGCAGCCCATCCAGGTTCTCCAGAGCCCGGCCCAGGATGTCACCTGCCCAGAAACGAAGAACCACTGAGATCAAACGTGCAACTAACGGGTGTTTGAATTGAGGTTGTGGTGCAAAGGACCCTGGGGTGAAATTACTCTGAACCATCACTTTAAAATGTTGAAGGTATAAATGCACTTTGTATTTTGACTTTAATCAAATGAACAGATTTCTTATTGATGGAAGCCTTTTCCCTTCCTAGAAGAAAGGGAAAGCAACTCTCAATTAAAATGAATGCATTAATTTACCGAGTACTGATACTGAAGCACGGGCAGATCCAGCAATGTTCTCAGGGAGTTCTATGTCCACTTCCTCCGTCAAAGCTTGCCCTGTGAACAGAGAGAACAAACACTCAGCACTAAAATAAAGTCAGTGGATCATGTATTGAAACCAGTCAGACTGGATTAAGATCAGACAAAAATGGAGGGTTCATTCATTAGGTTGGTAGTGTATTTAATGACAGTTATGATATTAGTTAATAACACCTGCGCTAGACTTGCCAGAATGAAACTAAGCGCTATCTGCAAGTAGTGAATGTCTCCATCACATGTTTTAACACCAGTCTAATCAACTTCTAGTATTTGTCTTTTCACACGTTTGCTGGGCCAGGCCTGGTGTAAACCGTACGGACCTTTTGGGCAGAGCAGCCAGTTGTAGGTGTTGGTCACCTCAGTTCCCTCAGCCTGAGAGGGAAAGAAATAATGTGAGTTAGAGTTTCCATTTAGTTCACGGATAGAAAATTCTCCCTTGATCATCTTTTCCAAAAAAAACAAGTACCAACCTTTACTATGAGAGGTCGTGTGACCACATCAATTCGTCCTCTTTCAGGCACGCTCACAACCTCATTGTCACATGAGATTTGGGATGTCACGGCCTCAGCACTCACCGACACATTTACAACTCCTAAAAAGAACAAACCGTTTCAAACTTTATTCAGAACAATGACATTTTGTCACCAATGGGGATCTTGCTGATTTCACAGCTCAAAAAAAATGCTCCTCCACCTCGGCAGCCTGGTGGATAAAAGCTCCAGTCTCACCTAAGGCTGAGGGGGCCATGGTCCAGCTGAGGGTCTTGCGCTCACTGCCACACAGACAGGATGTGTACTGGTCACCAGAGAGGGGGGTGAGGGTGTAATCTAAGGAGGGGGCTGGAGTCACAGTGACCTGTTCAAGAGAGAATACACATTTAAAACTGGAGATTTAGGGCAAATTCAACAAAACTGTTCAAATTTCAGCACAATGCTGCAACATTTAACCTTTCCCCTGGTACATCTTGCTAATGTTTTTTTCAAATAAAAAAGGAGATCCAATCATCAAGCTTGAAGCCTGACTAAATTAGGAGTATTCCAAATATTCACTAGAACCTTTGAGGGCGTTTACAGGACCGGCTAGAGAGGTGGGTGAAGTTAAACAGCAATCCTTACAGGTTTCAAGGTTTTAAAAAAGGTGCCTTTGATTGCACATCGAAAAAGGGAGTGGGTAAAGTCATTACTACAATTATAACAATTTTATATATAGCACTTTCCAGATTAAGACTTACAGGATATACAGATTTACCCTAAAGGTGGGGACAATATAAACATGACACCTGCTAAACATCAGCAGGTTAGCATAGCAGGAATGTTAGCATGCTAACATTAGCATTTGTAGGTCACAAAAACAAATAAAAAAATTAAAATGACCATGATGCAGCTGGTCAGGTAGTTGAAGGTGGTTGCCTTCAGTTCAAAGTGCTCCCCCCGGATGATGGAGTAGGGCAGGCTGAGCTCCAGGAAGAAGGGCTGGAAGACCGTGAGGTTTTTACGCGGCGCCAAGCCGAAACCCTGAGGGGACAGACAGAACGCCTCCGTCTCCCAGGTGGTGATGGTGTCCGGGACAGTGAGGGACACATTCTTCGTTCCAAACTCTCTGGATCAGCAGATACACAGACGTGTTACGGTAAACTTGAAAATACTCGCATGATTAAGATTAGTTAAAAGAAAAAAAACACGATATGTGTTGACTTAAATTGCAGTAACACCGCCATGTTGTAGTTACTGTTAGCTAAAAAGAATGTTCAAATGTGAAATGGTTTCATATGCTGTGTCCTTGAGATTTCAGAAACTCAAATGCAGTTCTGTGTTTCATGTGTACTCTAGCCCAAAAAGACCATTCCCCATACACCATTTTAAAAGAAATTGCCTGTAAAATGACTAATACATTCTGCTAAAATAACTAAAATGAGACTCCAAGTTTAGGAGCAGATTCAGTAAATTAGTTCCATGCCATTCATGTGTGGAGGGAGACTGCAGGAAGTCAGTGAGAGCCTCTGACCATCAAAACCCTCTGTGGCAAAAACTCACCCAACTTCCACCAGGTCCCATATCCAGGTCTCAGGGAAGAAAGTGCGGACCGTCTCTACTGGGGACTGATCAGGAGATGGCCCATTAAAAGCCACAGGAAGTCCAACAGGGCCAGGGGCTGCCATTTCTGCTCTCATTATGGCTATGGTAGGAAGAATGGAGAAAATATTCATTAGGTAAAAACCAAAGCAAGGACCTGTTTTAATGAGCAAGTAAATATTCAGCATGCATCACTTGGAGCAAAACAAAGAAAGTCACCATAGTTGCCATAGCCGCCATAGCCCTGGTAGTATTCTTTTCCTTTGTATTCGAGGCATGAAGGATCTCTGATAACCAGGTTTGTTGCCATCTTCATCCCTACATTCTAGATAATCCAACAAACCGGCATTACCGAAAAGTTGATAAATCTGCAACACAACCTTAGTATACTTTATTTTGGACACTCATTTGTGTAGAAAGTACCTGGAAAACTGTATAAGCGTCAGCTGTCCCATCACCTCTGGGGTATGGCAAAATAGATCTTCTCGGTCTCACAGGCAAACATTCTACACTGTCTTCAACGTCATATGGAATATAGGACATTTTTGTGACCGGCAACAATTGAAATATCTGAAAAGAAAGGTTTGGTTCAAAGTTATAAACTGACAACGTTAGATGTTCCATGAAGATCTGACAATTGGGACACACTTTGACACTAAGATACTCCTAGATCTTGAAACGTTACATTTGTCAAATCATTGCCTTTATCCATAAGGCACTCCTACAGAGGGCTACGCCACATATGTGAGCATCACCTTATACATACATATTCATAACCGCATGCTTACAACTGGTTAAAAGAACAATCGGCATTGAGCTGCAATGCATATTTGATAACCATGTACAACTGGTAGAGGGAGAAAAAGGTTAACCATGGGACAAGTAGATAACTGCAGAGTAAAAATGGATGATGATACATTTGCAAAAGATTATGCAGAGGTAACAAGTTATACATGCATATAGTTGATTCCAGTAGTTACCTAGCCTGATGTGGTCATACTCCGATTCTAGTCAGAATATGACCTGACCTTGAATTTTGTGGGCGGGGCTGAGTTTGGCTGGCATCCAGGCTAGTAGTTACCTTGTCTGCATTCAGAGTCTTCCCTGGCTCCTTGATGAGGACGCTCTGGTCAACAGCGCTCACGCCACACAGAGATTCTGGCTGGGTGGTAACCCGCATGATGGTCTCCTCTCCTGGGACGGCCGAGGACGGAGAAAACGCCAGCGACACCTGACCGCGGAAAAGACACAGCGCACCATCTGGACTTTAGTGGGAGAGGAGAACCTGGGATCTTTTCAACCTGATATTCAATAGTAATAGCAGGAAATTGGGGAGAGACAGGAGACGACATGCAGCAAAGGGCCACAGGTCGGACGCCACTGGATTATACCACTCTACCCATGCAGTAGAGTCAGAAAATGGTGGCCCCAACATGTAGGAAGTTAATGAAATTCATTTCAGTGGGATACTTAAAAATTGTCTTACATAGGTAACTGGCTTTTCCCCCCCCTTCAAGAAAAGGCTACATGCTGTATTGAGGTTTTGATTCTGCACCTAAAATCTGACGAGAACAGCCTTTGCCACATGTCTGGGTTCTTCTCAGGCTGACCTTTTGACTGAAGCACTGCTCGGTAGAGAAGTCCGCGCTGTTGGCGATCACCGTCTCACTGGGGAGGACGGCGTAAGCCACGACCTGGACGTCTGGCGCCATGTCTGGAGACACCGTCAGCTTAAAGGACACCTCGCCCTCATTCACTGAAACAACAATCGCTCACATGACTCCATAGATCGGCCAGGCTAACTCAAAAGGATACTGACAAGACAAGTCACTTTGCTCACCCAATTTATCTTTGATTTCCACCCGTTCAACTCCTTGTAAAACAATGGCTCCTCTTGATAAGACCTGGGAAGTTTAAAAGAAAAATGACAGTAATGCAACATGCCCTGTCTGCGGTGAGGTCCTGTCATGTGATTAAGTACATCGTGGAAGAAGTTTATATGGTTCATGTTAAAACGTTTAGTTGAAAAAGGAGTTATTCAAAAGGCAACAACTTATCCAGAGCAGGATATTTAAGAGACTCTGTAAAATGTATTCAAAAAGGGTAACGCTACAATTTTACAAATCTAAAACACAAGTCTGTATATTGGAGAGTACTACTGCATATTGTGGGGGGGGATGTTACCTTGCATAAGTCAGCATTGGTTGGGGGCTGAAGACAAGTTTGAACATGAGTTGCATTACTGGGTTTAGGCTAGAAAGTTTTATTTATTTATTAATAAATAATATATATATAGTTTTGGTTCATTGATTTTGATCCTTTTCCCCTAAACAGTCATTTGTGATTCTCCAGTGGCTTAATCTCTCCAGACTGGATATTTAACTTTTAATATTTGGATAAAGGTAGTGGAAACTCATCTGGAATTTCTTTACCAGATTTGTTTTACAGTGTTTCCAGTACAGCGCTTTTGTTAACTGTCAAACTTGACCATTTCTCAACATTTTCAATGCTTAAATGTTGACACGCAACACAAAAATCTCCTGCGATGTAAAAGTAGTTTTAAAAACATCTTCCCCATGTCCATGGAAGTGGTGAGAGGAAAATAGTTCAACCACTCACCAGATAAATCACATCCATAAAGCCCTGGGCCTCTCCAACGATGGTGTACTGGATGGAGAGGTCTTCTTCTTCGTCACAGGAGAGTGGTTCATCCTCCTCCTTCACATCCAGGGAGCTGACCGTCTTTCGGTATCAGGAGAAGACATGGCAGGCCGGAGACACCATGTGATCATTAGACTCATAGTATGGCGTTCTGTAAGGACTGTAGCCCAGTGTCGGTGTGTCGCTAACCTAGAGAGCAGAGAAAACAAACACTAGATGAGATCGTGGGAGATGAAGTAGAAGAAAGCTTCAGTTTTTACAGCCATAACAATTTCTCTTCTTTTTGTTATAGACAGATTGTTCCTATATGGCACCTTGGTCAGTTGCAGCATATTGAGAAACCATTTGATGTCAGATTTGGACGGTGTTATCATCTTCATGATGAATGTTGGTTACAGATTGTAGTTTCTACTTCTTACTTGTAAGTGGACGTCTCCTTTAAAGGCAGCTGTGCTCAATGAGAAAGCGGCGACACCATCACCGTCGGTTGTGAGATTCTGTAACCAACGCGATGACCACCTTTCACCCTCAAACAGGAACACCGGCATGTCAGGAATGGCTGTATTATTGTAATAAACCGCTTTAACCTGTCGGAAGAACAACGTTGTATCACCGAGAACGCCCACGGCTTCAGTTGCACCGTGTATAGAAGCACATTGAAGAAGTGAAGACCAAATGCACTTACTTCTCCTTCCACATTTGATCCTTTGTTATAAGTCTGGGGAGTGTCGGTGAAAGACAGCTTTCCAACAACATAAGAAATGCCCGTAGTCTTCTCTTGGGAGCGTGAAATACCTTTACAAGAAGCCTTCATGTTACAACAATGTGGACGCCGTATTGTTTCATTACATGGCATAGTCAGTTATTATAGGCCAACTAACTTTTTTGAAATATAAGTACAATATACGTTACGACTTGCCTGTCCCCTCCTCTTCCATATTTGCACTGAGTTGCAGTACATCTTGCAGCGCCTCCTGCGCAATTCTTGTGAAAGTTGACATTGTGAAGCTGAAAGTGGCACAGCCTCTCTTGTCCGTCTAGAAAGCACAATTAAATAACATCAAAGACTGGAAAAAGTGAAGGACATTTCAAACTCTCCACACGTCAGACCCTTATTACTTCAAAACTTTTGACTGTCAAAACTACTATCTCGTGTATAAAAATGAACTTTTACACTCCTAAATTTGTGCATCAGACAGACAAGCCCGATGACAATATGTAGTGTTAAATGTGCACATTACGTAGGAGGCTATGCACCTTGCTTCATGAGACGGTCACCATAGCTACCGTACCTGCTTTGTCTCCTCGTAGCAAGGCATCGGGATTACAGAGACTCCCTCTGGATGTTCAGGGGTGATTGCACGGGGTATAACATAGGGATCAAAAGGTCGGCACACCTTCAAGTCAACACTGCCTGGCACAGGCTGTCCGTATGTATACCTAATTAGATGACATGGAGAAAGAAACCATTCCCTAAACTGGACCCATTTTAGATTATTTAAGAGTAATGAGCAAAACAACTTTTACTTACGTTGCACAGACTTCAGCTTTGACTTCTTCCTGATTAATGCTTACTTCATCAGGTGCATTCATTTGTAGGTCAAATTTAGGCAAAACTGGGGACAAAGGGATTATTAGCATTTTTTGCTTCATTAAACAGATTAAAAGTGATGGTAAAAAAAATATAATTACCGTATTTTTCCACCTTGAAGCTGTGTTGGATTTTTTCAGACCCAATTGACACAGTAACTTGGTAAGCTCCTTCACGGGCCTCAGAGTTCAAGGCGTAAGAAAGCTGCAATATCTTCCTATTGGAGGAGGTTTCATTCAGCCACTGGCCAATCCTGTTGCTGTTAGAATCCTGTTAAGTGAAGTCAAGAACATGGGACAACGGGAAACTCAGGAATACAGGAAAAGCGGCATTTCTTCTTCCACAAGATGGCTGATTAAAGTGGGCCATGGTTTGGTGTAAAGTTGTACGAGTAGGAACACACGCAGGCTAATATCAGTGGCCAGTTAGATATATTGTCTTAGTGTATAATGGGCATTTGTACAGAATTTGCTGCAAAAGTATATACATTTGTGTCATTTCCTTTTTAAAAGCAAGTTTTATGTAGTATGACAATCCTATCTTAACATTTGGTCCACTTTCTAGCTAGTCAGAGTTTTTCCAATGCAAAAATAAATAAATAAAGAAACTCATCTAATGAACATTAGAGGCTGTTAATATCTCCAGAAAAGGTTTTCCCCCCACTTTTGTCAAACAGAAAATGCAGCCTGTAAAGCAAGAATTTGTGTCCAAGGTCATGCATGAATTCTTGTCATCGTTCATAAAGGTCTTGTTCAAGTTGTAAAACAGGCCTCCACACAACGTACTGGGCGTTTATCACATTTGATACCAGAATCTGTGAAACCTTCCATAAAGCTTGGGCCTGACCGCTTATAAGTCACTTCATGTATTTAGGAGATTAACATGCTGAACTTTTAATAGCCTAATAAGTCAACTGGAGCATTTTGCTTTAAGGCATTTGTATTAGAAGAAAAAAATAATAAAAAATAACCAGTATGTTAAAGTGTAGATATTACTCTTACCTCTATTTCGATTACATCGTACTGTAAGAGAAAGAAAGATTTGTTAAAGCACAAGCTGCTTTGTATTCCTGGCATCACATTGTCATGAGTTAAAGACTTGAGCTCTTATATTCATTCTGATTTATAGTTTTCTGGAGAAAAGAAGCCTTTATTGTAATCTCTAGTATAGATTCCACTGATATTTCCAATTATATAGGATCATTTGTGACAAAATGTTGCAAAATGAGAAAACATGGAATAGATCCATCACTGGGTCAGCAACCTTCAAAGCAGCTTGGGAGGTTACCTAAAAAAGGGGCTGTGGTTGTACTACTGACCCAGAGCTTCACCAGGAGATCATATTCTGGTTCAATCAAAACTAAAACCTGCACCATTATCAAACCATAACCACCGATACGGTTTATGAATGAGACCTGAAGAAAGGAAAGACCGGTCAAACACTCACCAGCTGATGGACAGGTCTTAACTTGGTATCCAGTGTGAGGACTCTGAAATGCACTGAGAGACATGCAGAGAGATTACATGAAGCCTTTACAGCTCTTCTACAGCAGCGGTAGACATCCTAACAGGCCAGTGATTGGTCTTCTGTTAACTGAGAAATCACAGCCTTGGATTTCAATAAAGTGGGGGATAGTTTTGCACGGAAACAAAGATACCGTGTTTTATTTAATATTATTGTCAGCGTGGCACATTACTAATATGATATCCAGAATGTGGGGACTTCTGTGCTCTCAACTGCAGCAGGAGAAAAGTAGTACATTTCATTTCTACCATTATATAGACCCTGTATATGCCAACATGTTTCTGGGCTTCTGGGAATTGAACCTCTACGGCTTGTTAAAACGACTTGATATTCTGGGGCACAATCACTTTCTCACTACCTGTTAGAGCCAGTAGTCAGACTTCCAGCATTCTGGGGCTTTATTTTAAAATCCTGGGAATGTCAATATATAAGATTTGATATTGTGGGAATACATTTTACACGCAGTGCTGCATGCACAGCAATTTGTAAAGAGGAAACTTTACTATATATGGTACCATATTGTGTACTAAAATCAGATCTTTGATTTGATTAATTCGCACAACACAAAGTGGCATAAACATAAGAAAAGAAAGTTGTGCAGGTGAAGAAACTGACTCCTCCCAAAAAAAAAAAAAAAAAGAAAAAAGGATTATGGAAGGGATCTCACCTTAATTATTATAAGCAAATACAAAAGTCAAGTAATCTAGATAAGTAACCAAGCAAACCTAGATTAAAAACAGCTAATCTAAAGTAACCAACATAAATCAAGTATAAAGCCATCAGCTCAAAATTACCCGTTTGTCCTGGAAGGTAGATTGGTTTATCCGTTTGGATGAAGGTCATTGGTCGATAGACTTTGATCTTAACTTTTCGGACTTCTTTAGAGTAGAACGTGTCGCCTCGTACCTCCACCTCAAAGTCCTGCACCACTTCATCCTGCACTAAAGGAACCTGTGACAAAGATTTATAGACACAGAGAGAGCCATTACATCCCATTCAAACATGATTTATGAATATTTAACTTGATCTGTTGCAACTTAAATGGTTAAAAATCACACATTTACATCAGCAGTTTACACAATTATGTATTTATATTGTGTTCTTTCCTTTACAAATCCGTTTGTATACGAGTTATGAAATCCCATCAATGGCTTCCAACTCAAATTTTTCCAACACATTTTGTTAAAATTAGCAAATCAATCAAATCAGGAAAGTTGCTGACCTTAAAGTCAATGCAGGTATGAAATTCTACACTGGACGTCTTCTCCAGAAGGGTTGTATTCGCCTCTTGGGACATCAGAGTGACGCTCATTTCCAGAGTCTCGCTGGGCTCCAGGAGACTGGCACAGAATCTGGTCTCAGCGCCAGATTCAAGAATTGCAGGAATGGCTACCATGTACTGCCTACAGCCACAGACACACACAGTACATATCTCACTGTCCAATATGGAAATAACCCCAACCCAGAAGATTATGCAGCATAAAATCCTTACCAGTGATCAAGTCATTCAACCACAGGCTATTATCATTTTTTAACCGGGGAGGTAACTTACGGTCCTGCCGCCGCCTGGCCCACGCACATCCAGCTCAAGAAGACACACAGCTTCCATGTCCACATCTGAATCCCAGGACGACCCATGACTGAATGAGATCATCATGAGTCAGCATCTGTTTAATAATCTGATAGAGAATCCCACCCCCATCCTCGATTTGATTTAAGGTAGCCCATTCAATCATTTATAGACTTCATGTTGTGGTGTGTAAGGCAAACTGCAATTTACAGTTTAATTAGGCAATGTTTAAAGTCCAGAAAGTTTGTCATTCCAAGTGTGTGTGTGTGTGAAAAACAAACTTTCCAAACCCAGTCGTCATTCGCTTTCCCTTTTAGCTTTTGCTCTTCGTTTAACTTAAAAGAAAGCAACATTTGGAAACTCTTCCATTTGCTTTAGAAGACTATACAGCCGCAACCAGAGTTCCCGATATATCCCCGCCGCCCCGCCACAAAACTGTAGAAGAACCAAAATCCCCAAAAGTGAATGTCTTTAATGAAGTGAAAGACCCGCGTAGCAGCGCCATGTTTCAGTTTCAGCTCCCCGAGTGGAAGTCTTACCTCTTTCAGACCACCTACCACGGTTGGGCTGAGTTGTCTGATCGGGGGCTCGACGCTCCTTTAGGAAGTTCTGACCGAGCCCGTCTACATCGGTATATATCCCGGGTCATGATGACAATTCAGATCACCTGCGTCCACCCAGGACCAATCAAACAATTACCTTAGGTGCTAGAAATGGGTGGGGCTTACACGTCACATATTCAGTGAACGGCTAACATCACATATAGGCCTACTCCAATATCTCACCTTTTTTTTTTTTTTTTTTTTTTATTGTGAAATCTCCAAAAGATTTTGGACAGATTTGGAGTCTCACTTTTTTTTGAACCCACCAACTTTATCTACTCCTTAAACCTTACAGATATCATCTGTTTCTACGATAATTCAGGTAATGGTGCTCTCGAGTATCTAATAAATGTTGTTATTCTGTATGCAAAATTCTACATTCACAAGCAGAAATGTTCTAACTCCTCTCCTACTTTTGTACCTTTTCTCATAGAATTGAAATCTCTACTGCTATATTTAACAGTGAGTTCATTTCATTCAGGTGTGAGGATGGTGGATCAGGAAAGACAGGGGAAGGCAACAGGTAGGTCTAACATTAGGTGGAGGTGTAGGGGGAGCCACTTGATACCAACACATTCATTTCCTAATATTAATATGGAAACACTAATATAGAAATATATTACATAATGTTTGTTTGACAATATGTCTTAGTGGAGAAGAACACAGGCAAGGAGTGAATGAGACAGACATGAGGTGGGCGATGACATCACTAGAGATGACACCAGTGATGACATCAGGTAGAGATGAGACCAGTGATGACATCAGGTAGAGATGAGACCAGTGATGACATCAGGTAGAGATGAGACCAGTGATGACATCAGGTAGAGATGAGACCAGTGATGACATCAGGTAGAGATGAGACCAGTGATGACATCAGGTAGAGATGAGACCAGTGATGACATCAGGTAGTCCAGTATGGTTTGAAGTTCTGTTGGCCAACGTATTCACTGTGTCCTTTTTGGGGAAAAGAGAGTGCAGACAGAGATGGAAACTATAACAATTAGCCTAGATGTCTGACAGTGGGGATGCAAATTTAAACATCTGCAACGCATATGCTTGAATGCCCATACATGATGATGTCCAGCACACTTATTTATTTATTTTTTATTTATTTTTAAGAAATGTATGGTAAAGTTTAGCAGGTCCTGGGCTCCAGGTGCTTCCAGGTTCTGGATGGTGCTGACCCTGTTCAGACTCTGCTGAAGGAAGAGCTGAGCCGACTCCACAGAACCAGAACCGCAACGCGAGTCCACCAAGTCCAGACCGTTGCCTAAAGCCCAGTAGTAGATCTTAGCACAACTGAGCAAAGTGCAATAATAATAAATACGGCGCTTTTGCACATAGCACTTCAACTCTTACAGTCTTTTTAAGAGGTTGTATTGTTAGATGTGTCCTTCATGCCCTAAGATGTCTTAAGTTAATTTTAGCTTGATTTTAGAATGGTTTCTCTGTTACATGTGTGTGTTGTGAAGCAAAGGATTGTAGCACTATGTGTATTCTCTTTATTCTAAAGGCAAAGTTGTGTAAATGGCTGGCGTTTTGACATAGACTGCAGTAGCAGGATTCTGAAAAACGACAGTATTTCAGTTCTCACTCTTGTAATTTGTAGACGGCCCTAAGCACTCGTCTTACAGCAGCAACAACAACAACAGCAGAGAGCAGAAGCCAGCAGGCAAGTGTTATTTACATAAACTTCTGGTGTACTTACAAACTTTCCAATCCATCGTTTTATGAGTCCGAACCATCACTTTAAGCCTGTCAAAAAAACTAAATCTAAATCCAATGATTATAGAAATTATCTCACGTTAATGTTTTCTTCATCATTGGCCCTATGGCGAGGAAAAAGCTTAACGTGGTTTAATGTACCTAAACAACGATCAATGATTACCAAATTTCTCTCTCTTATTGCTCCTCATAACCACTGAAAACTGTCAAAAGCTCGAACCCAAAGTCAAATTATTATGGACATTATCTGACATTTAAGGTCCCATGGCATGAAAATTTCACTTTATGAGATTTTTTAACGTTAAAGTGAGTTCCCCCAGCCTGCCTATGGTCCCCCAGTGGCTAGAAATGGTGATAGGTGTAAACCGAGCCCTGGGTATCCTGCTCTGCCTTTGAGAAAATGAAAGCTCAGATGGACCGATCTGGAATCTTCTCGTTATGAGGTCATAAGGAGCAAGGTTACCTCCCCTTTCTCTGCTTTGCCCGCCCAGAGAATTTGGCCCACCCATGAGAGAGAGACATCATGGCTTTCAAACGAGCAAAGTGGCAGTTGGTCAAGGCCCCACCCCACCCTCCACCTTGCCCCCCCCCTCTCTCCTCCTCAATAACTACAGACACAGAAATTGCACATCATAAGGAAAGCTCATTGTGGGACTGGCTCTAGTGGCTGTAATTCTGCACCAAGGCTGAATTTCGGGAAAGAGACTTCAGATACAGTATTAGGGGACCACTAAGGTCTATATAAAAGAGACTTCAGATACAGTATTAGGGGACCACTAAGGTCTATATAAAAGAGACTTCAGATACAGTATTAGGGGACCACTAAGGTCTATATAAAAGAGACTTCAGATACAGTATTAGGGGGCCACCAAGGTCTATATAAAAGAAGACTTCAGATACAGTATTAGGGGACCACTAAGGTCTATATAAAAGAGACTTCAGATACAGTATTAGGGGACCACTAAGGTCTATATAAAAGAGACTTCAGATACAGTATTAGGGGACCACTAAGGTCTATATAAAAGAGACTTCAGATACAGTATTAGGGGACCACTAAGGTCTATATAAAAGAGACTTCAGATACAGTATTAGGGGACCACTAAGGTCTATATAAAAGAGACTTCAGATACAGTATTAGGGGACCACTAAGGTCTATATAAAAGAGACTTCAGATACAGTATTAGGGGACCACTAAGGCCTATATAAAAGAGACTTCAGATACAGTATTAGGGGACCACTAAGGTCTATATAAAAGAGACTTCAGATACAGTATTAGGGGACCACTAAGGTCTATATAAAAGAGACTTCAGATACAGTATTAGGGGACCACTAAGGCCTATATAAAAGGATCCAAAGAGCACCATGTCATTGGACCTTTAAGTGTTTCTGCTTCATTAGAGCCTATGGAAAAAGCTCAACGTGGTTGAATGTACCTAAACAATGATCAATCATCACCAAATTTCTTTCTCATATTACCCCTCATAACCACGGAAAACTGTCAAAAAATCGAACCCAAAATTCTATTATTATGGACGTTATCTGACATAAAGCGTTTCTGCTTCACAGCAGGGCAGCGGAGCGGCTGGGGGTTGACTCTCCACGGTTCTCATTGGCTTTATAAGTCCTAATGTGAAAAAGCTTAACGTAGTACAGTTAACGTATCTAAACAACGATCAATCATCACCAAGAAAAATCCTCTCCTATATTGCTCATCATAACCACTTAAAACGGTCAAATCTAACCCAATGTCCAAATATTATGGACGTTATCTGACACTATGATGAAGAAAACATAACGTGAGATAACTTCTATAATCGTTGGATTTCGTTTTAGTTTTTTTGACAGGCTTAAGTGTTCATGTCAAGATATGACCATGATACATCTGGTGATGATTGATCGTTGTTTAGATACATTAAACCACGTCAAGCTTTTTCACGTTAAGCGTTTTAGAATGTCCCCTACGACAAGCCGTGGGACGTCCCGCGGAGTAAATGGAAGGCGCTCAAACAGCGATACACGGCTCAAAAAAGAGAGTTGTCTCGCAGCGGTGCCGGAGGGGAAATAAAAGGCAAGTTCCACCTTTTAGATGAGCTGTATCAGATCCTCAGCCAAAGGCCCATCGGAGCTTATAGCTTGGCTTCTAATATTAACAACTACTACTTTTGTCTAGCAAAACTTTATTCGCAAAAGTTCGCTTAAATGTTGTGCGATTAAGTGCAAAAATGAATGGAAACACCATAAAATGTCTCAAATCAATTCAATATACCAATTTAATCGCAAAACAGCATGTGACGTCATTACGCACAGGTTTTTATTCGCTTTAAAGCTGTTGGATGGAAACACACTTTCACACTCAGCTTTATTCGCATGAGTTTTTTTTTACCGAACTTCAGATAATTCGATTGACAAGTGGATGGAAACTTAGCTTGTGTTTAGTCCCTCGCGGCAGTACTTTTTTTGCTTACAGCCGGCGATACCTGCCAAAATAATGAGAACCCTGGAGTAAACAGAACTTACTCACAGTGGGCATTTAGACTTGTAAACTTAAAAAAATTCATTTAAAAAAAGTGTATTTCTTTGTGTGTGTGCAGGCCTGCAGGTTGCTGTCAGACGATTATGAGCAGGTCCGCTCTGCTGCGGTGCAGATGGTTTGGGTGCTCAGTCAGCTGTACCCAGAAAGGTGAGAAGACTGACCGTCAGTATAGCTGTAGAGTTAAGGCTTGGTTATACTGGCACACAAAACCATCCCTCCATGTTTTTCCACGCTCTTCAGCAAAATGCTTCTTCCTCCCCCAGTGTGGTGTCTCTCTCTGACCACATATTTAAACATCAAGTGAAGCATGAAACAGGAAAAGCACGCAAATTTTTTTAATTCAATGAAAACAAATTGAATATATTTGGAAACAACAATTAACTTTAATACTTGATCTGGGTGTTTTCAAATATTTAGTACTGACTAGAGAATGTATTTGAACATCACGACATTGCGAGGACTGAGGTAAGAACATTAAGTAGTAATTTCCTTCATATTCGTAAAGTCTGATACATTTTATGAAACTACAAATAAGGTCGTAATGTATCATCTACCGGCGCCCCAGGGGACCTTCATGCTGCTGACACCGCTGCCGTTTCCAGGTAACCGCGGCGCACAGAGAGCCGGGGATAACCGTGCGTTCATGGACATCGGAAAAACGCTTTTCCGAGTGAAAACGTCACCATTCACGTCACTTCCTGTGGGAATCAGAGGTGGGAAACTCGGGCTGGATTTTGATAACCGAGTTCCCCAGTTGGTGACGCGTTGTTGACAACTGACTTTTGATGGAGGCGACTTTGGTTCACTGAACATATTTCAATGATAATAAACTGTTTATTGTGGACAAATGCCTCTGCCAAGAAACATACACAGACATTACATGTTTGAAATTATTCATAAATAGGCCCATGTATAAAAAAAACAACACATTATCCGTGTCGTTTCCCGTTGGTTGTGTTAGAATTCACTAAATTACGTGTTCTTAGATTTCTGTGGACGAAGGAGAGGCTGGGGTCGAATTGAAAGATTAAAGCAAAAGGTTTAATAAAACAACACGGTAGAAACAGTCAAAACACAATTAAACATAAAACATGAAAACACTGTCAGCAGCAGACTGCAAACATGCTTCCCCTTGTCGGGACACAGATTGCAGCCATGCGACATGACAAAACAATACACTGCAGCTGACAGCGGACTGATCTCATGCTTCTCTTGTGGAGTCACAGAAGAACAGTCCTGAGATCGTCTCAGGAGCCCACATTTATCCTGTCCCTCAAGATAAGGACACACCTGAATTTAGGTTTACTCCAGGTCACAGACTAAGGTTGATTATCATGGAAGTGTTGATTATATTCAAGTTTACAGAGTTTGCATTTACTTTGTTCTATCCCAGACTTGGCACCAGGAGGTTGGAGACTCAAAGAGACGTTCCTCTTCATATGTTAATAGTTGGTTTTAACCTAATCAATTTAACCAAAGACAGGAAGAGAGGGGGAGAGAAATAACCAGCTGTTTTTACCTTAGTAGGCTAGTCATTCTAGATTCCATTCCTATTTTCATAACCTGACTGCAGCATACAATTTATTATTTAAAACATAATACATAAGCATAGTTTTATCTTTTTACAACCTAACAGTCCACCCCTTCACACCTTAAAAAGGTGTGAATATCTATAAAAGTTACTGAACAAAAATCTAGACATTAGCAAAATTGTAAGAACTAAATCATAATTTATAAAAGAAATTAATGTCCTTCTCTGACCTCATTATCTGACTCCTCATCTTGTATCAAGAAGGTTATTCCTCTTAACAAAATATTTTCAGCTGGTTTTACTCACAGTGATTAGTGACTAGCATTCCATTTGAAATGAAAACAGATACACTCAATTAAATCAGAAGATATTAAAGCTGTTGACCAGGTAAAGACAATGGAAAGGAAAACATCTTAGAAATCAAAGTAAACAGGTAAAACCAAATTCAAGTTTCCACACTGCACTTCAAATACTGCACAAGTAATAACTTGTCTCAAATCTGTAATGCAATCAGGTGGGCTGAAATCTATTCTATGGAAGAAAATATCTTTTATCTGGCTCAAGGAAAGAATGCATTAGGTTTGATCTTAATCTTAAAGGAGCAAAAAACTGATACACCCACTTCAATATATGCTATCAGTTCAGATGGAGTGAGCACAAAGAAACAGTCTTCATCAATGTCCTTTCTGTAGTGAAAGATGCAGACTTGTGATAAAAGTCTGAAATCCAGATTTTGACAGTTCCTTGTTCAATATTTTCCAATCTGAAAATTTGGACAAAATCTCAGACTAAATCGACAATATGAAGTTTGTACTAGAGATGCTGTGTTTGTGTCTTCTGTTTGGAAACACGTTTTGTGATGAAGAAGGGTGTGCGCCTGGGAGCACCTACGGAGACAGAGTGTTACATAGATACATGGGTATGATTCCGGACAACACAGGACCAGATGGCATCGTCACCAAGGCCCTAGCAGCCTTGGGTGGGCTGTCTGGAGAATTGGCCCAAAACTCTGGAGTCAACAATCCTTTTGTTGACAGATCAGAGGGCAGCCTAGGGTCTCATTTACTGCTGGCCCAAGTCTCATCACTCCCCTTGTTGGCGTTGGTGTCCTTTGCTCGCCCTCTCAGAGACCTTTAGAGCAGCCACAGTTTCTCTCTACCTCCTTTTCAGAAACAGGACAGCTCCTGTTTCTGAAACATGAAGATGGGCCGGCTGTGTGTGCTGCCTGCTCCAGCCTGTAGGAAAAAGCCATCCTTAGCTTTCCCTGTGCTTCAGCAGGGACTATAGTCTCCCTGCTCTGTCAGGAAACCACCGCAGGAATTCAGCAGCAGTGATGCTCCATGCTCTCCGTCAGCGTCTGGTCAGACGAACTGGGTTCCTGTAGGCACTCTGCTGGGCTGTCGTTGGAATGTGAACCTGGATCCTTGTGATGCCGCTCCACTGCAGCGCTGGTGTCCAGCCGCAACTTGTATGAATCTGTCCTGGATTCCTTGATCTCCTCGATCAGATGTAGTCATCAGGCTGAATGACTTCATCAGCAGGAATCTGGAGGCTGCTTTCACCTGTGAATAAAATGGCTGTGATATGCCAACACACTGCCTTGCGAAAAGTCATATTATTGTTTTCATTGTTGGGCAGTTTGTCCTTGATTTTGTCCATTCATTTCTCATAGAGTAGAAATTTCCTTTGTCATCTGTGTTTTCCAAAGTCCTTAAGACAATGGGCAAAAAGCTTCAGTCCATAACACAATAAATGATCCCAAAAAGTCATGAGTCCATTGTAAACATACAGTACAGATCATCAATTACAAAAACACAAAAAATAAAAACTTCACAATTTTCTTTCTCAATGGGGGAAATGGGCTGCGTGATTCATCTTTTACTATTACTTCAAACATTTTTGACAAACTTGATCAGCAAGTTGCTATTTTCTGAGCAAATCAATTTCTATATAAATCATGTGTCATTCTTTGTGCCCCATTCAACACTGAGAAGAAGATATGTGTAGTATTCTGTGTGGCCTGCACAGAAAACTATTCAAATCCTAAACTCTCCCCTATTTTTTATTTTTTAACAAAATAGGATAAAATAAATAAAAAATAACAAACACATTTGAAAAGACACATCAGTGGAAAAGGCTACTGCCTTGACTTTATCAACCCAATGATATCTCAGAGACATCATCAGAAACATGAAAAAGAATAAAAACCAACAAAACAAAAAATAGTGGAAGATTAGCTACAGTAAGATCAGAATGTTTAAAAATGTAATGAATTTATCTTCATGTGCCTGTTATTTATCATTTTTAGTGAAAAACAAACCAATTTTGAGTCAAGATACACAAAAATGCCAAATATGCATCTACCAATTTATCCATTGAAAACCCCCTAAGAATCTTAAATTATTTTTGTTACAATTGTAGCTAATGTTAAATTGCTTAAAGTCGCTCAATTTATTTCTCCTTACTGCTGAATTTATCTCCACCCCCCACTGGACTGTCTTCACAGGTAGGGTGGGAAAGTTGCCTCGGTGAGAGTGTAAAACAAAAGGCACCTTTTGTCTTTGTTTCGTGTGACTTAAAAGAATGTGTGAAAAAATTCTAACAGCTGCTGTTTTGACTTGCAATGGGCTTCATCAATCACGCAGACTTAATCCTACTTACTGCAAAAAACAGAAATAAAATAAAATAAAAGTAACAGATGAAAAATAAAATGCACTTATCTTCAACTACCTGAAACATTGGAGCAACAAACATTAATTCACAAAAACTCTGAGCAGATATTTTGCTCCCATTTTAAACTGCTAGCTGCTCGTTCATGCATTCACTGAGAAACTTCATTCAAACATTTCCACATCTTTCATACCTTCAGGGTCGGCGCCCAGCTCTTCAAAGACATTCATACAGATTAATCCATTGTCTCACTGCTTGAGCTTGCACGCTTTTTCACAAAATTCTAACCAGTCATCCAGTTAGTTTTTCCAATCATACAGCATTTACACCGCAATCTCTTCAGAAATTTCATTTCTCTAGTTTATCGTATTTTCCATAGTCTGACCCTTAGCTTTTTAACAGTAGACGCTCTGTTGTAATGATTTACCAACCAGATGGAGTCGCTGTTCGTTATCAGGAAATGGAATTTCCAATGCAAAACTCAACACAAACGAACATCCACAACCACACTGCTTGTTATCTCAACACGTCCACAAACGCTGAGCTGCGCACTCTCAATTTAAACAACCCAATCTTATTTACAATGAAGTTATAAAAACACTGCGCAAGTCGCTGCCGCGGACTCAAATTCAAACAATTCTATTTCAAAAATATTTACAGTAGGCTATGTACAACCCTATATTTAATTGTTTCCTATTTTCACCGACTATGATCACTCTTGTGACCTCGATTCTTTCATCTTTTAACTCAGAACCAAAACTTCCGTTGCAGGTTTTTACCTTCTGTTGCAGGCTTTTTATTAAACTAAGCTACACCTAAACAAAACGGCGTTAATTCCTTGTAGGTTTATACCTTCTGTTGCAGGTTTTATTAAACTAAGCTACAAAACAACAAACTGGCGTATTGCTTTTGTGCACTCAAAAGAATTTCCAAAAATTCTTAGGTCGAGAGACTAAAACCTTTGACCTTCCGTGCAGGTTTATTTATTTATTTAACTAAGTAACACAGAAAGAAAATTGCATTTTCCCTCCCGTGCCCTCAAAGAAATTAACACTCTCAGGACAAGATACTTTGGAAAATTTCTGACCCTCCGTGCAGGCTTTTATAACATTAGGCAACAAAGGCAAGAAATGAGAAGCATTAATCTGGGACACAGCACCCGGTCGTCACCGTGATGATGGTACACCAGTTCCCACAATCTCACAGTTTGTTAAAACTGGCTTAAAAAGACTTATTCCCGCCTTTGTTCCTCACAGAAACTTATTCTGTCGCCCCCTTTAGGTCTTTTTATTTAAAATTTTTAACAGGATTCTAAACCTGGCCACATAAAAGTGGGCTTCTAGTGCACTATAACCATGGACCTTCCTCGCAGGCTTTTTTAAACTCCCATGGACCTTCTGTGCAGTTTTTTAAGCTTTACACAACCATACAAACACACACAATCAACCAATTGCTTTTGAGCTATCGCCTTCAACGTAGTTTTCAATTGGGCATTTCTTTTTTCAATTACTTTTACAGATTTTAATAGACTTACGAGTGATGCTGCTGAATTTTCACATCTAAAACGTTTCCTATATAAGCTCTGCAGTATTTTGATAAAAAAGGTTTTCTGCTCACCTCTCAGTTGTTTCATGCCCATGTGAAAATTCAACAAGTCACCATGATCCAGTCTTTCAATACACCTTTTTCCTTTTGTCCTCCAAAGATCACGTCAGGGTCACCATCTGTTAGAATTCTCTAAATGACGTGTTCTTAGATTTCTGAAGATGAAGGAGAGGCTGGGGTCGAATTGAAAGATTAAGCAAGATGGTTTAATAAAACAACATGAAAACGACAGTGAAAACACAAATGTTACACTGCAGCTGACAGCGGACTGATCTCATGTTCTCCTTGCGGAGTTACAGAAGAACAGACAGCAGCCATGCGACATGACAAAACAATACACTGCAACCAGAGGACCACAGAACCTGTTCCCTTGTCGGGTCCAAGGCTTGTGGCCTCGAATCCTTCTCCTGCTCCCACATTTATTCCTATTTCTCAGGATAAGGACACACCTCTTAATTTAGGTTTACTCCAGGTCACAGACTAAGGTTGATTATCATGGAAGTCTTGAGTATATTCAAGTTTACAGAGTTTGCATTTCCTTTGTTCGAACCCAGACTTGGCACCAGGAGGTTGGAGACTCAAAGAGACGTTCCTCTTCATATGTTAATAGTTGGTTTTAACCTAATCAATTTAACCAAAGACAGGAAGAGAGGGGGAGAGAAATAACCAGCTGTTTTTACCTTAGTAGGCTAGTCATTCTAGATTCCATTCCTATTTTCATAACCTGACTGCAGCATACAATTTATTATTTAAAACATAATACATAAGCATAGTTTTATCTTTTTACAACCTAACACGTCTCATGTAAACGTGCTTGGTCGCCACTATTGCCGTCCCTTTTTCGTCCCTTTTCACGCGCTTGGTCGGAGAAAAACAACGGGGAAAGGGCGCCTCAAAAGCCGGGAAGCACGCCGTAGACGGGGAAATAAAACGCCACACGCGGGCCGCGAACTCGAGTCTCCTGAGTGAAAGTCCGGTGTTTTAAGGGTCGGTTGGCATTCTCATTGAAGTGGAACGCTGAGAGATAGAGTCTGCAACAACAACAATGCACATTATGTAATAGGTGTGTATTGTATTACTTCAATACATTGTATAAATAAATAGAAGTCTACACACTGTGCTAAGCTACCTGAGGAAATGGCCCAGATCAAAACTACTCTAACAGGGGTGGTTCTGCCATAATGACGCCTGGCTGTGCATAATCACTTGCATAATGTGCATTACCTGCAAAGCATCCCAATGAATGGGTACACCACACTCTTTGGTGCAAAGCGGATGACAACGCTGTGGAAGGCCTCAAGAGAGGATGTTTTGGTGGTGAGGGCTTAGCTTCTCCACACCCTTGATGAACCTCTTGTTTGTAAGGACCTTCTCCAGTCTGTAGGAAGCCTTTGATCCTACGAAATTATTTTAAAACTGTTTAGAAAATGCCTAAGGAATAAAATAAGAATAAATGTATACCTGGCTTCAACCACCTCCTCTTATCTATGACATCACTGTGCTCACACTTTGGAAAAAGGGGGTCTTCGTGTGTGTGAATGTTGTGGATGTGATTGATGATAGATGTCCACTTTGCCACCTTCTCTGGGCCTGTCTTGGATGATGATGCAGTCCAGTAGAGATGGTACCTAATACGCTGTTGCCACTTTTTTACCACCTCACAATCCTTTTCCTTGGCAAGTTTGTCAATGTTCTTAGACATCCCTTGGATTAAACAATATAGTAAATACTACTGAGTCATACAGAAATCCCATGTCAGAGCTAACAGTAAATTACAAATTCAGACAGAACAGTGTGTCAAAAGCATAATAGATTAATATGTCATACCCCTATCAATATGCCAGACGTCATAGTACTGTGTGATGCCCTTTTCTCTCAGGTATTTTTGTATCTGGAGGTGGCGGTCTGTGACTATGCAGTCCAATGTGACACCACTTGCCTCCAGAAGAGCAAGGCTTCGCTTCAGACCTTCCTTCTCCATGTAGTAACTCCCTCCAACCTCATTGCTCTGTTGATAGAAAACAGGGTAGATCGAGGGAAGAGGACACAATATGAAATAGCTAGAGCAAAAGTCCAATGTGCTGTCATAAAAGGTCATGTTAGATTACTATGCTGGGGATGCTTTGCAATTGCATTTAGTGGTGGTTTAAATATCTTTGGTAATATACACACCTGCACAAGTTGGATATCGATGACTGTGCTGGTTTCAAGATTCATCACGGTATAGCTTCCAAATTTGACCACAGAGCGTCACAGCCTTAAATATGTGGTCAGAGAGAGACACCACACTGGGGGAGGAAGAAACATTTTGCTGAAGAGCGTGGAAAAACATGGAGGGATGGTTTTGTGTGCCAGTATAACCAAGCCTTAACTCTACAGCTATACTGACGGTCAGTCTTCTCACCTTTCTGGGTACAGCTGACTGAGCACCCAAACCATCTGCACCGCAGCAGAGCGGACCTGCTCATAATCGTCTGACAGCAACCTGCAGGCCTGCACACACACAAAGAAATACACTTTTTTTTAATGAAATTTTTAAGTTTACAAGTCTAAATGCCCACTGTGAGTAAGTTCTGTTTACTCCAGGGTTCTCATTATTTTGGCAGGTATCGCCGGCTGTAGGCTAAGCAAAAAAAGTGCTGCCGCGAGGGACTAAACACAAGCTAAGTTTCCATCCACTTGTCAATCGAATTATCTGAAGTTCGGTAAAAAAACTCATGCGAATAAAGCTGGTGTTTGGAAGATTCCAGCTTTGTCCTGCAGTTGCCACGCCCCCTATACTTTGCCACTCAGTTCCATCTGTAGTTTACCACACCTGCAATCAATCTGCCTCAATCAGCCACAGACTCAAATAGGCAGCGCCTGTGCACACAGCCCTCCCTTTTGTTCCAAACCACATGGAGGATCTTGATGCTGGACATGCTGTGTTTCCTGCCTCGTGTGCGTTATTGCTCTATAAACCACACACCCAAACACGTAACCATACAAACCTGTAACCTGTCTTCTTGATAATGCTTGGAATAAAAGAATTGTGGAATTGAAAGTGATTGGACAAGAACTGTTCTTACCGACACCTCCACTGGTCTCACGCCAGCCACCCACTGCCCACAAACCTCCTTTTCAGCAGGTGAAAGTGTGTTTCCATCCAACAGCTTTAAAGCGAATAAAAAACTGTGCGTAATGACGTCACATGCTGTTTTGCGATTAAATTGGTATATTGAATTGATTTGAGACATTTTATGGTGTTTCCATTCGTTTTTGCACTGAATCGCACAACATTTAAGTGAACTTTTGCGAATAAAGTTTTGCTAGACAAAAGTAGTAGTTGTTAATATTCAGTGTTGTATAAAGTACTAGAAAGCAATACTTGAGTAAAAGTACAAGTATCGTACTAGAAAAAGACTTCGGTAGAAGTGAAAGTTACCTTTTAGAATATTACTTAAGTAAAAGTCTTAAAGTATCTGATATATACTGTACTTAAGTATCAAAAGTAATTTTCTGATATTTAATGTACTTAAGTATCAAAAGTAAAAGTAAAAGTTGTTTTTTTTAAAAGCAAGCGGTTAGAACTTTTATTGTGGCTTTCTTATAGTAAAGCATAAAGCATATTCAGGGACTTTTCAGACACAATTCTCTTAAGTTCAAAGAACAAACAGCATATGTTTAGAGCTGACATCAATGTACAGAAACATTTCTTGCAACACGGGTGTATGACGTTATCTTCACCACTACCCTGTTCACCGAGTTCACCACTATTGTCGGTCGCAGGGCTCAACATAAAAAAAATCCCCACTGGCCCCAGGGGCCAGTAGATCAGAGTTTTGCTGGGCCCTTCTACATTTTTACTGGCCCTGAAAGAAATATCATAGGTGTGATTGGAAAAGGACAAAAAAGCAGGAAAAAAGCTAGCCACTGCCACTGGATGTTGTGCCATTAGCAGCAAAGCTAGACCAGGGGTCATCAACTACATTCAAATAAAGAAAATAAAATTATACCTAATACGCATCATCTTGTCATCTTGATATTTTCACTTTCTTACTAAATTAATGCTATATTTTTTACATTAGTAAGCAAACCCCTAAAAACATGGAAAATCCATAATGATAACTAGATAGGCTACTTAACTAGAAAATGATCTCAGATTAGTCCTGTATGCCTAATTTGAAATAATACGATTCTGTTGCTGAATAATACAACCGGCAACATCGTCAACAATGAAGAACGCGTCATTCACGTGCATATTAAGTAGCCACGTGTATTTGTTTTGGTCTTAAAATACATCCATAGGTTTACCGCTCCAGCGGCGAGGATGGCTCGTTTAGACAGCAGCTACGTTTACAATAGTTTGTCCAAAGTTCAAGATTGGTTGCAAATTAAGACAAACAGTTAGACTACAAACGGACATCTTTCATTTTAGCTCGTTTGTAAAGTCGCTGTTTGCAGAGTAGAGCTGTGTTCGCACGCGGTGTGGACGAGTGGGCAGCGCAGACAGAGCAGACTGAGATATGGTTTCTACATGTTTCTGCCTGTAGAGCGAGGTACGTGGGTTATTGATAATTATTGACTCTTTAATCATGGAGGTTTGTTGTAGGCTACCTACTGACAGTAACGAGTGGTAGCGTTCATTCACTGCGCCATCGTGGTAAATAATCCTCGATGCGTTTTCCAGTCAGTAGCTACATAGTGGCGTAACGCTTTCTCGTGACGGGCAACGCAAGCAGCGACTTTGACTTGTGGCTGGCGAGGGCCGGGGCATTATATCATGGGAGGCTTTGGTGGTCTGGACCTCGTATACGCGGGAGGTCCTCCAGTAGGGGCTCATGCTTCGCGGCGGTTTCAGTTGCGTCTCCTCCTTTAGCAACAAACAACGCTGAAATAGACGCGGGCCGTGTGCGCGGGCGTGCGTAATGCAATCTAGGAGCAGTGATTCCGCAAACGTCCCTTATTGCAGTCGAACACACATTTCTTCTAATTTTATTTTTTAGTAACGAGTAACGAAGATGCTTAGTGGAAATATAACGGAGTAAAAGTAGACATTTTATCTAGGAAATGTAGTGGAGTAAAAGTGAAAGTTGACATAAATTTAAATAGCGAAGTAAAGTATGATACGTGAAATTTCTACTTAAGTACAGTAACGAAGTATTTGTACTCCGTTACATTACAACACTGTTAATATTAGAAGCCAAGCTATAAGCTCCGATGGGCCTTTGGCTGAGGATCTGATCCAGCTCATCTAAAAGGTGGAACTTGCCTTTTATTTCCCCTCCGGCACCGCTGCGAGACAACTCTCTTTATTGAGCCGTGTATCGCTGTTTGAGCGCCTTCCATTTACTCCGCGGGACGTCCCACGGCTTGTCGTAGGGGACATTCTAAAACGGCTTAACGTGAAAACGCTTAGTTTTAATGTTAGTCTAAACAACGATCAATCATCACCAAATGTATCATGGTCATATCTTGACATGAACACTTAAGCCTGTCAAAAAAACTAAAACGAAATCCAACGATTATAGAAGTTATCTCACGTTATGTTTTCTTCATCATAGTGTCAGATAACGTCCATAATATTTGGACATTGGGTTAGATTTGACCGTTTTAAGTGGTTATGATGAGCAATATAGGAGAGGATTTTTCTTGGTGATGATTGATCGTTGTTTAGATAGGCCACGTTAAACCACGTTAAGCTTTTTCACATTAGGACTTATAAAGCCAATGAGAACCGTGGAGAGTCAACCCCCAGCCGCTCCGCTGCCCTGCTGTGAAGCAGAAACGCTTTATGTCAGATAAGGTCCATAATAATAGGATTTTGGGTTCGATTTTTTGACAGTTTTCCGTGGTTATGAGGGGTAATATGAGACAGAAATTTGGTGATGATTGATCATTGTTTAGGTACATTCAACCACGTTGAGCTTTTTCCAAAGGCTCTAATGAAGCAGAAACACTTAAAGGTCCAATGACATGGTGCTCTTTGGATCCTTTGATATAGGCCTTAGTGGTCCCCTAATACTGTATCTGAAGTATCTTTTATATAGACCTTAGTGGTCCCCTAATACTGTATCTGAAGTCTCTTTTATATAGACCTTAGTGGTCCCCTAATACTGTATCTGAAGTCTCTTTTATATAGACCTTAGTGGTCCCCTAATACTGTATCTGAAGTCTCTTTTATATAGACCTTAGTGGTCCCCTAATACTGTATCTGAAGTCTCTTTTATATAGACCTTAGTGGTCCCCTAATACTGTATCTGAAGTATCTTTTATATAGACCTTAGTGGTCCCCTAATACTGTATCTGAAGTATCTGTTATATAGACCTTAGTGGTCCCCGAATACTGTATCTGAAGTATCTTTTATATAGACCTTAGTGGTCCCCTAATACTGTATCTGAAGTCTCTTTTATATAGACCTTAGTGGTCCCCTAATACTGTATCTGAACTCCTTTTTTATATAGACCTTAGTGGTCCCCTAATACTGTATCTGAAGTCTCTTTTATATAGACCTTAGTGGTCCCCTAATACTGTATCTGAAGTCTCTTTTATATAGACCTTAGTGGTCCCCTAATACTGTATCTGAAGTCTCTTTTATATAGACCTTAGTGGTCCCTAATACTGTATCTGAAGTCTCTTTTTATATGGACCTTAGTGGTTCCCTAATACTGTATCTGAAGTCTCTTTTATACAGGCCTTAGTGGTCCCCTAATACTGTATCTGAAGTCTCTTTTATATAGACCTTAGTGGTCCCCTAATACTGTATCTGAAGTCTTTTATATAGACCTTAGTGGTCCCCTAATACTGTATCTGAAGTATCTTTTATATAGACCTTAGTGGTCCCCTAATACTGTATCTGAAGTCTCTTTCCCGAAATTCAGCCTTGGTGCAGAATTACAGCCACTAGAGCCAGTCCCACAATGAGCTTTCCTTATGATGTGCCATTTCTGTGTCTGTAGTTATTGAGGAGGAGGAGGAGGGGCAGGGGGGAGTGGAGGTGGGGGGCCTTGACCAACTGCCACTTTGCTCGTTTGAAAGCCATGTGTCTCTCTCTCATGGGTGGGCCAAATTCTCTGGGCGGCGAAGCAGAGAGAAGGGGGAGGTAACCTTGCTCCTTATGACCTCATAAGGAGAAGATTCCAGATCGGTCCATCTGAGCTTTCATTTTCTCAAAGGCAGAGCAGGATACCCAGGGCTCCGTTTACACCTATCACCATTTCTAGCCACTGGGGGACCATAGGCAGGCTGGGGGAACTCATTTTAACGTTAAAAAATCTCATAAAGTGAAATTTTCATGCCATGGGACCTTAAATGTCAGATAATGTCCATAATAATTTGACTTTGGGTTCGAGTTTTTGACAGTTTTCAGTGGTTATGAGGAGCAATAAGAGAGAGAAATTTGGTAATCATTGATCGTTGTTTAGGTACATTAAACCACGTTAAGCTTTTTCCTCGCCATAGGGCCAATGAGAAGAAAACATTAACGGAGTGAAATTTCTATAATCATTGGATTTAGATTTGTTTTTTTGACAGGCTTAAAGTGATGGTTCAGACTCATAAAACGATGGATTGGAAAGTTTGTAAGTACACCAGAAGTTTATGTAAATAACACTTGCCTGCTGGCTTCTGCTCTCTGCTGTTGTTGTTGCTGCTGTAAGACGAGTGCTTAGGGCCGTCTACAAATTACAAGAGTGAGAACTGAAATACTGTCGTTTTTCAGAATCCTGCTACTGCAGTCTATGTCAAAACGCCAGCCATTTACACAACTTTGCCTTTAGAATAAAGAGAATACACATAGTGCTACAATCCTTTGCTTCACAACACACACATGTAACAGAGAAACCATTCTAAAATCAAGCTAAAATTAACTTAAGACATCTTAGGGCATGAAGGACACATCTAACAATACAACCTCTTAAAAAGACTGTAAGAGTTGAAGTGCTATGTGCAAAAAGCGCCCGTGTATTTATTGCACTTTGCTCAGTTGTGCTAAGATCTACTACTGGGCTTTAGGCTAGTAGAAAGTCTGGACTTGGGTGGACTCGCGTTGCGGTTCTGGTTCTGTGGAGTCGGCTCAGCTCTTCCTTCAGCAGAGTCTGAACAGGGTCAGCACCATCCAGAACCTGGAAGCACCTGGAGCCCAGGACCTGCTAAACTTTACCATACATTTATTAAAAATAAATAAAAAATAAATAAATAAGTGTGCTGGACATCATCATGTATGGGCATTCAAGCATATGCGTTGCAGATGTTTAAATTTGCATCCCCACTGTCAGACATCTAGGCTAATTGTTATAGTTTCCATCTCTGTCTGCACTCTCTTTTCCCCAAAAAGGACACAGTGAATACGTTGGCCAACAGAACTTCAAACCATACTGGACTACCGGATGTCATCACTGGTCTCATCTCTACCTGATGTCATCACTGGTCTCATCTCTACCTGATGTCATCACTGGTCTCATCTCTACCTGATGTCATCATTGGTCTCATCTCTACGTGATGTCATCACTGGTCTCATCTCTACCTGATGTCATCACTGGTCTCATCTCTACGTGATGTCATCACTGGTCTCATCTCTACGTGATGTCATCACTGGTCTCATCTCTACCTGATGTCATCACTGGTGTCATCTCTACGTGATGTCATCGCCCACCTCATGTCTGTCTCATTCACTCCTTGCCTGTGTTCTTCTCCACTAAGACATATTGTCAAACAAACATTAGGTAATATATTTCTATATTAGTGTTTCCATATTAATATTAGGAAATGAATGTGTTGGTATCAAGTAGCTCCCCCTACACCTCCACCTAATGTTAGACCTACCTGTTGCCTTCCCCTGTCTTTCCTGATCCACCATCCTCACACCTGAATGAAATGAACTCACTGTTAAATATAGCAGTAGAGATTTAAATTCTATGAGAAAAGGTACAAAAGTAGGAGAGGAGTTAGAACATTTCTGCTTGTGAATGTAGAATTTTGCATACAGAATAACAACATTTATTAGATACTCGAGAGCACCATTACCTGAATTATCGTAGAAACAGATGATATCTGTAAGGTTTAAGGAGTAGATAAAGTTGGTGGGTTCAAAAAAAAGTGAGACTCCAAATCTGTCCAAAATCTTTTGGAGATTTCACAAAAAAAAATAAAAAAAAAAAGGTGAGATATTGGAGTAGGCCTATATGTGATGTTAGCCGTTCACTGAATATGTGACGTGTAAGCCCCACCCATTTCTAGCACCTAAGGTAATTGTTTGATTGGTCCTGGGTGGACGCAGGTGATCTGAATTGTCATCATGACCCGGGATATATACCGATGTAGACGGGCTCGGTCAGAACTTCCTAAAGGAGCGTCGAGCCCCCGATCAGACAACTCAGCCCAACCGTGGTAGGTGGTCTGAAAGAGGTAAGACTTCCACTCGGGGAGCTGAAACTGAAACATGGCGCTGCTACGCGGGTCTTTCACTTCATTAAAGACATTCACTTTTGGGGATTTTGGTTCTTCTACAGTTTTGTGGCGGGGCGGCGGGGATATCGGGAACTCTGGTTCGGCTGTATAGTCTTCTAAAGCAAATGGAAGAGTTTCCAAATGTTGCTTTCTTTTAAGTTAAACGAAGAGCAAAAGCTAAAAGGGAAAGCGAATGACGACTGGGTTTGGAAAGTTTGTTTTTCACACACACACTCGGAATGACAAACTTTCTGGACTTTAAACATTGCCTAATTAAACTGTAAATTGCAGTTTGCCTTACACACCACAACATGAAGTCTATAACTGATTGAATGGGCTACCTTAAATCAAATAGAGGATGGGGGTGGGATTCTCTATCAGACTATTAAACAGATGCTGACTCATGATGATCTCATTCAGTCATGGGTCGTCCTGGGATTCAGATGTGGACATGGAAGCTGTGTGTCTTCTTGAGCTGGATGTGCGTGGGCCAGGCGGCGGCAGGACCGTAAGTTACCTCCCCGGTTAAAAAATGATAATAGCCTGTGGTTGAATGACTTGATCACTGGTAAGGATTTTATGCTGCATATTCTGGGTTGGGGTTATTTCCATATTGGATGAGATATGTACTGTGTGTCTGTGGCTGTAGGCAGTACATGGTAGCCATTCCTGCAATTCTTGAATCTGGCGCTGAGACCAGATTCTGTGCCAGTCTCCTGGAGCCCAGCGAGACTCTGGAAATGAGCGTCACTCTGATGTCCCAAGAGGCGAATACAACTCTTCTGGAGAAGACGTCCAGTGTAGAATTTCATACCTGCATTGACTTTAAGGTCAGCAACTTTCCTGATTTGCTCATTTCAACAGAATTTGTTGGAAAAATTTGAGTTGGAAACCATTGATGGGATTTCATAACTTGTACACAAACAGATTTGTAAAGGAAAGCACACAATATAAATACATAATTGTGTAAACTGCTGATGTAAATGTGTGATTTTTAACAATTTAAGTTGCAACAGATAAAGTTAAATATTCATAAATCATATTTGAATGGGATGTAACGGCTCTCTCGGTGTCTATAAAATCTTTGTCACAGGTTCCTTTAGTGCAGGATGAAGTGGTGCAGAACTTTGAGGTGGAGGTACGAGGCGACACGTTCTACTCTAAAGAAGTCCGAAAAGTTAAGATCAAAGTCTATCGACCAATGACCTTCATCCAAACGGATAAACCAATCTACCTCCCAGGACAAACGGGTAATTTTGAGCTGATGGCTTTATACTTGATTTATGTTAGTTACTTTAGATTAGCTGTTTTTAATCTAGGTTTGCTTGGTTACTTATCTAGATTACTTGACTTTTGTATTTGCTTATAATAATTAAGGTGAGATCCCTTCCATAATCCTTTTTTTTTTTTGAGGAGTCAGTTTCTTCACCTGCACAACTTTCTTTTCTTATGTTATGTTTATGCCACTTTGTGTTGTGCGAATTAATCAAATCAAAGATCTGATTTTAGTACACAATATGGTACCATATATAGAAAAGTTTCCTCTTTACAAATTGCTGTGCATGCAGCACTGCGTGTAAAATGTATTCCCATATTATCAAATCTTATATATTGACATTCCCAGGATTTTAAAATAAAGCCCCACAATGATGAAAGTCTGACTACTGGCTCTAACAGGTAGTGAGAAAGTGATTGTGCCCCAGAATATAAAGTCATTAACAGGCCGTAGAGGTTACCTTCACAGAAGCCCAGAAACATGTTGGCATATACAGGGTCTATATAATAGTAGAAATGAAATGTACTACTTTTCTCCTGCTGCAGTTGAGAGCACAGAAGTCCCCACATTCTGGATATCATATTAGTAATGTGCCACGCTGACAATAATATTAAATAAAACACGGTATCTTTGTTTCCGTGCAAAACTATCCCCCACTTTATTGAAATCCAAGGCTGTGATTTCTCAGTTAACAGAAGACCAATCACTGGCCTGTTAGGATGTCTACCGCTGCTGTAGAAGAGCTGTAAAGGCTTCCGTAATCTCTCTGCATGTCTCTCAGTGCAATTTCAGAGTCCTCACACTGGATACCAAGTTAAGACCTGTCAATCCGCTGGTGAGTGTTTGACCGGTCTTTCCTTTCTTCAGGTCTCATTCATAAACCGTGTCGGTGATTATGGTTTGATAATGGGTGCAGGTTTTAGTTTTGATTGAACCAGAATATGATCTCCTGGTGAAGCTCTGGGTCGGTAGTACAACCACAGCCCCTTTTTTTTTTTAGGTAACCTCCCCAAGCTGCTTTGAAGGTTGCTGACCCAGTGATGGATCCATTCAAACATGTTTTCTCATTTTGCAACATTTTGTCACAAATGATCCTATATAATTGGAAATATCAGTGGAATCTATACTAGAGATTACAATAAAACGGCTTTTCTCCAGAAAACTATAAATCAGAATGAATATAAGAGCTCAAGTCTTTAACTCATGACAATGTGATGCCAGGAATACAAAGCAGCTTGTGCTTTAACAAATCTTTCTTTCTCTTACACAGTGCGTGTAATCGAATAGAGGTAAGAGTAATATCTACACTTTAACATACTCGGTTATTTTTTATTTTTTTTTCTCTTAATACAAATGCCTTAAAGCAAAATGCTCCAGTTGACTTATTAGGCTATTAAAAGTTCAGCATGTTAATCCTAAATACATGAAGTGACTTATACAAGCCGTCAGGCCAAGCTTTATGGAAGGTTTCACAGATTCTGGTATCAAATGTGATAAACGCCCAGGTCCGTGTGTGGAGGCCTGTTTAAACATTGAACAAGACCTTTATGAACGATGACAAGAATTCATGCATGACCTTGGACACAAATTCTTGCTTTACAGGCTGCATTTTCTGTTTCGACAAAAGTGGGGGAAAACCTTTTCTGGAGATATTAATCAGCCTCTAATGTTCATTTAGATGAGTTTCTTTATTTATTTTTGCATTGGAAAAACTCTGACTAGCTAGAAAGTGGACCAAATGTTAAGATAGGATTGTCATACTACATAAAACTTGCTTTTAAAAAGGAAATGACACAAATCGTATATACTTTTGCAGCAAATTCTGTGGACAAATGCCCATTATACACTAAGACAATATATCTAACTGGCCACTGATATTAGCCTCCATGTGGTCTACTGCATTACAACTTTACACCAAACCATGGCCCACTTTAATACAGCTGAAAATAGTTCTGTATTGTGGATTTCTAGGTGTGGTGGCCAAAATAGGAAAATACTGTTTTGGGTCTGAAAAACCAACATACTTCAGAGGTGGAAAAAACTGGTAATTATATTTTTTTTACCATCACTTTTAATCTGTTTAATGAAGCAAATGCTAATAATCCCTTTGTCCCCAGTTTTGCCTAAATTTGACCTACAAATGAATGCACCTGATGAAGTAAGCATTCTTCAGGGAAGAAGTCAAAGCTGAAGTCTGTGCAACGTAAGTAAAAGTTGTTTTGCTCATTACTCTTAAATAATCTAAAATGGGTCCAGTTTAGGGATGGGTTTCTTTCTCCATGTCATCTAATTAGGTTACATGAAAGGACAGCCTGTGCCAGGCAGTGTTGACTTGAAGGTGTGCCGACCTTTTGATCCTATGTTATACCCGTGCAATCACCCTCCGAACATCCAGAGGGAGTCTCTGTAATCCACGATGCCTTGCCTCTGACGAGACAAAGCAGGTACTATTGTGACTGCCTCATGAAGCAAGGTGCACAGCCTCCCTACCGTAATGTGCACATTTAACACTACATATTGTCACCGGGCTTGTCATTATCTGATACACAAATTTAGGAGTGTAAAAGTTCATTTTATAAACAAGATAGTAGTTTGACGATTTGACAGTCAAAAGTTTTGAAGTCATAAGGGTCTGACGTGTGGAAAGTTTGATAACTTTCCAGTTGAGTTTTGTCATTGGCTATTTAATTGTGCTTTCTAGACGGACAAGAGACGTTCGTGCCACCCTTCAGCTTCACAATGTCAACTTTCACAAGAGTTGCGGGAGGCTGCAAGATGTACTGCAACTCAGTGTAAATATGGAAGAAGGGAGGGACAGGCAGTTAAGTAGCGTATATTGTACTTATATTTCAAAAAGAGTTAGTTGGCCTATAATAACTGACTATGCCATGTAATGAAACAATACGCGTCCACATTGTTTGTAACATGAAGGCTTCTTGTAAAGGTATTTCACAACCCCAAGAGAGACTACGGCAATTTCTTATGTTGTTGGAAAGCTGTCTTTCACAAACACTCCCCGGACTTATAACAAAGGATCAAATGTGGAAGAGGAGAAGTAAGTGCATTGTTCGGTCTTTCACTTCTTCAATGTGCTTCTATACACGGTGCAACTGAAGCCGTAGGCATTCTCGGTGATACCAACGTTATTAGCTTCCGACAGGTTAAAGCGGTTTATTACAATAATACAATTACCCCTTAATTCCTTACATGCGTGAGCGGTGTTCCTGTTTGAGGGGTGAAAGGTGGTCATCCGTTGGTTTACAGAATCTCACAACCCGACAGTGATGAATTATGCGCCGGCTTTCTCAATTGGAGAGCACAGCTGCCTTTAAAGGAGACGTCCACTTACAAGTAAGAAGTAGAAACTACAATCTGTAACCAACATTCATCATGAAGATGATAACTTACCGTCAAATCTGACCTCAAATGGTTTCTCAATATGCTGCAACTGACCAAGGTGCCATATAGGAACAATCTGTCTATAACAAAAGAAGAGAAATTGGTTATGGCTGTAAAAACTTGAAGCTTTTCTTCTACTTCATCTCCCAATCTCATCTAGTGTTTGTTTTCTCTGCTCTCTAGGTTGAGCGACACGACACTGGGCTGAGTCTTACAGAACCATACTATGGTCTCTAATGATCACATGCGTGTCTTTGGACGCACTTCTTCTCCTGAAATGAAGACGGTCAGCTCCCCTGGATGTGAAGGAGGAGGATGAACCACTCTCCTGTGACGAAGAAGAAGACCTCTCCATCAGTACACCATCCGTTGGAGAGGCCCAGGGCTTTATGGATGTGATTTATCCGGTGAGTGGTTGAACTATTTTCCTCCCACCACTTCCATGGACCGCAGGGGAAGAGTTTTAAAACTACTTTTACATCTAGGAGATTTTTGTTGGCGGTCAACATTTAAGCGATAAACGTTTGGAGAAATGGTGAAGTTTGACAGCTAACAAAGACGCTGTACTGGAAACACCTTAAAACAAATCTGGCAGAAATTCCAGATGGGAGTTTCCACTACCTTTATCCAAATATTAAAGTTAAATATCCAGTCTGGAGAGATTAAGCCACTGGAGAGTCTCAAATGACGGTTTAGGGGAAAAGGATCAAAATGAATGAACCAAAATTTTATTTATTAATAAATAAATAAAACTCTACCTAAACCCAGTAATGCAACTCACAACTGAAGGTGGTTAGGTGTGAGTTATGTTAGGAGTTGGGTTAATAGTTTTTACACCCAGCATTTGTTGTTCAAACTTGTCTTCAGCCCCCCAACAATTGCCTCTCATGCAAGGTAACATTCCCCCACAATATGCAGTAAGTACTCTCAATATACAGACTTGTGTTTTAGATTTGTAAAATTGTAGCATTACCCTTTTTGAATACATTTTACGGAGTCTCTTAAATATCCTGCTCTGGATAAGTTGTTGCCTTTTGAATAACTCCTTTTTCAACTAAACGTTTTGACATGAACCATATAAACTTCTTCCCACTATGTACTTAATCACATGACAGGACCTCACTGCAGACGGGCCATGTTGCATTACTCTTTGTCATTTTCTTTCAAACTTCCCAGGTCTTATCAAGAGGAGCCATTGTTTTTACAAAGGAGTTGAACGGGTGGAAATCAAAGATAAATTGGGTGAGCAAAGTGACTTGTCTTCTCGTATCCTTTGAGTTAGCCTGGCCCGATCTATGGAGTCATGTGAAGCGATTGTTGTTTCAGTGAATGAGGGCGAGGGTCCTTTAAGCTGACCGGTGTCTCCAGACATGGCAACGCGCCAGGCGTCCGGTTGGTGCTACGCTTCCGTCCTCCCCGAGCGAGACGGTGATGCATAGCAGGGGACTTCTCTACCGAGCAGTGCTTCAGTCAAAAGGTCAGCCCTGAGAAGAACCCAGACATGTGGCAAAAGGCTGTTCTCGTCAGATTTTAGGTGCAGAATCAAAACCTCAATACAGCATGTAGCCTTGGTTAAGAGGAGAAACCGCAGTTACCTATGTAAGACGCAATTTTTAAGTATCCCACTGGAAGATGAATTGCATTAACTTCCACCATGTTTGGGGGGGGCACCATTTTCTGACTCTGCATGGGTAGAGTGGTATAATCCAGTGGCGGCCGACCTGTGGCCCTTTGCATGTCGTCTCCTGCTCTCCCCAATTTCCTGCTATTACTATTGAATATCAGGTTGAAAAGATCCCCAGGTTCTCCTCTCCCACTAAAGTCCCAGATGGTGCGCTGTGTCTTTTCCAGCTGTCAGGAATTGTCGCTGGCGTTTTCTCCGTCCCCGGCGTCCCAGGAGAGGAGACCATCATGGCGGGTTACCACCCAGCCAGAATCTCTGTGTGCGCGTGAGTGCTGTTGACCAGAGCGTCCTCATCAAGGAGCCAGGGAAGACTCTGAATGCAGACAAGGTAACTACTAGCCTGGATGCCAGCAAACTCAGCCCACACACAAAGGTCAGCATATTCTACTAAATGGGTATTTTTTTTTTTAGGTAACTTCTGGAATGCAAACTATATGCATGCATAACAGTTACCTCTGCATAATCTTTGCAAATGTATCATCCAGCATTTTACTCTGCAGTTATTCTACTTGTCCCATGGTTAACCTTTTTCTCCCCTCTACCAGTTGTACATGGTTATCAAATATGCATTGCAGCTCAATGCAGATTGTTCTTCAACCAGTTGTAAGCATGACGGTTATGAAAATGTAGGTATAGGTCATACCTGCTCACATATGTGGTAGCCCTCTGTAGGAGTGCCTTACGGATGAGAGGCAATGATTTGACAAATGATTAAGACGTTCAAGATGTAGGAGTATCGTAGTGTAAGTGGTGTCCCAATTGTCAGATCTTCATGGAACATCTAACGTTGACCAGTTTATAGCGTTGAGGCGAAACCTTTCTTTTCCAGATATTTCAATTGTTGCCGGTCTACAAAAAGTGTCCTATATGCCGCGTTGAGGACGTGTAGAATGACTTGCCTGTGAGAACCGAGAAGATCTATTTTACCTTACCCACTGAAGGTGGGGGGACATTGGACGTATACAGTTTTCCAGGTACTCTACACAAAGGAGGTGTCCAAAGATAAGATAATACTAGGGTTGTGTTAGATTTATCAACTTTGGTATTAATGCCCGGTTTGTTGGATTATCTAGAATGTAGGGACAGAAGACAGCAAAACTCTGGATATCAAGAGAGCCTTCATGCCACCGAATACAAGGAAAAGAGTACTACCAGGGCTATGGTGGCTATAGGCGGCTATGGCAACTATGGTGACTTTCTTTGTTTTTTGCTCAAAGGAGTGCATACTGAATATTTACTTGCTCATTAAAGAGCAGGTCCCCTTGCTTTGGTTTTTTACCTAATGAATTATTTCTTCTATTGCTTCCCACTACCATTAGCCAGTAATGAGAGGAAAGGTAGCGCCTATGGCCTGTTGGACTTCCTGTGGCTTTTAATGGGGTACGCATCTCCTGATCAAGGATCCCAGTAGAGGCAGTCCGCACTTTCTTCCCTGAGACCTGGATATGGGACCTGGTGGAAGTAGGGTGAGATTTTGCCACAGAGGGTTTTGATGGTCAGGAGGCTCTGCGTGACTCCTTCCTCAGTCTCCCACACACATATGAATGGAACTAGGCCATTTTACTGAATCTGCTCCTAAACTTGGAGTCTCATTTTAGTTATTTTTAGCAGATGTATTAGATCATTTTACAGGGAATTTCTTTTTAAAATGGTGTATGGGGGAGATGGTTTTTTGGGCTAGAGTACACATGAAGCGCGGTCAGAGACTGCATTTAGGATTCTGAGATCCTCAAGGGACACAGCATATGAAACCATTTCATTTGAATTCTTTTTAGCTAACGAGTAACTACAACATGGTGTTGTTACACTGCAATTTCAATCCAACACACATGGGCGTGTTTTTTTTTTTTCTTTTAACTAATATTATCATGAAGGGTATTTTCAAGTTTACCGTATAACCGCGTCTAGTGTATCTACGCTGATCCAAGAGGGTTTGGAGCGAAGAATGTGTCCCTCACTGTCCCGGACACCATCACCACCACCTGGGAGACAGGAAGGTCTATCTATCACCTGGAGTTACAGGCTTAGCCCAGCGTAAAACCTCACACGTGCTTCAGCCCTTCTTCCCTGGAGCTCAGCCTGCCCTACTCCATCATCGAGGGAGGCACTTTTGAACTGAAGGCTACCACCTTCAACTACCCTGACCAGCTGCATGCATGGTAATTTTAATTTTTTATTTGTTTTTGTGACCTACAAATGCTAATGTTAGCATGTTAACATTCCTGCTACTTACTAACCTGCTGATGTTTGCTTAGGTGTCATGTTAGTGTCCCCACCTTTAGAGATGGACAGAATCTGCCTATATCCTATGGGAGTCTTAATCCATTCTTTGGATAAGTGCCTATGCTGGTCAGATTTGTAATGACTTTACCCACTCCCTTTTTTTGATGCGAAATAAGGCACCTTTTAAACAGAAACCAGTAAGGCTTTATAGGATTTTGGGGCACATCACCCACCTCTAGCCCGATTTTCTGTAAAAGCGCCCTCAAAGGTTTGTTAGTGAATGTTTGGAATACTCCTAAATTTAATCAGGCTTCAAGCTGATGATTGGATCTCCCTTTTTATTTGAAAACACATGCAGTAGCAAGATGTACCAGGGGAGAAGGGTTAAATGTTGCAGCATTTTGCTAGAAATTTGAACAGTTTTGTTGAATTTGCCCTAAATCTCAGTTTTAAATGTGTATTCTCTCTTGAACAGGTCGCTTGTGACCCAGCCCCTCCTTAGAATTACAGCCTCACCCCCTCTCTTGTGGTGGCCCAAGGTACACATCCTGTCTGTGTGGCAGTGACAGACCTCGAACGGACCGGCTATGTCCTTAGGTGAAGGACTGGGCTTTTATCCACCAGGCTGCCCGAGGTGGAGGAGCTTTTGTTTTTGAGCTGTGGAAATGGAAGCAGAATCCCCATTGGTGACAAAATGTCATTGTTCTGAACAAGGTTTGGGAAGCGGTTTGTTCTTTTTAGGGTTAATAAAATGTGGGAGAGGTGAAGTGTGCTGGGGCATTGACATCCCAAATCTCATGTGACAATGAGGAGTTGTGGCGTGCCTGAAGAGGGGCCAATTGATGTGGTCTGACCTCTCATAGTAAGGTTGGTACTTGTTTTGGAAAGACTGATCAAGGAGAATTTTCTATCAAGTGAACTAAATGGAAACTCTAACTCGTATTAACACTCTCAGGCTGAGGGAACTGAGGTGACCAACACCTACAACTGGCTGCTCTGCCCAAAGGTCCGTCACGGTTTTACACCAGGCCTATTGTGGTGAAAAGACAAATACTAGAAGTTGATTAAGATTGAATTGTTAAAACATGTGGTGAACAGTGCCTACTTACAGGTGGCAGCAGTTTAATTCTGGCGGTCAGCGGTGTCATTAGCTTATCATAGTGGCAAATTCAATACACTACCAACCAATGAATGAACCCTCCATTTTTGTCTGATCTTAATCCAGTCTGACCGGTTTCAATACATGATCCACTGACTTTATTTTAGTGCTGAGTGTTTTGTTCTCTCTGTTCACAGGGCAAGCTTTGAAGCGGAGGAAGTTCTGGGCCAGTATACCTCAAAAATCAAAACAACAGTGCTTGGGTAATTTTATTCTTCACAATATACTCAAAATCTGCCTCCTGTATTGAAATGTAAAACGCTTGTCATCATTGCATTGAATTCAATAACCATTGGCTTTTTCAGTATTTACCAACCAACCGACTGGCGATTCCCTCTAATTAATCTTCAAATGTCCTTCAACTCCAATTTCTAAACTAAGAGTATTTTACCAGAATTCACAACCATTGGCTTTACAGTATCTACCAACCAACTCAATGCTACTGAACTCAATAACCATTGGCTTTTGCATCTACCTCAACCAACCGGATCATGATTCCCTCTAATTAATTCAAATTAAACCAACTCCGATTTTTCTTAACCAAGAGCTTTACTTGTTTTATTTCATCCAATGTACCTCAACTCTTCCAACCAGCTTAGGATCGAAAAGCCACAGCCCTTAATTAGCTAATTTATAGGTCTTGTCAGACCATTGAACCGAAGGCTTTACCCCCTTTGATTTCTAGTTTTACCCAACCTCCCGGTCTCAATGAACCAAGAGCTTTTTACAGGATCTAATTTAGATTAGATTTTTGTGGCCCAACTCTCCGATCACAGTGGACCAAGAGCTTTTTACAGGCTTTCTTAGATTTATTTTTTGTTGCCCAACTCTCTCGATCACAGTGGACCAAGAGCTTTTACAGGCTTTCTTTTCACTCTGTTATCAGTTCTCATTTTGCAATTCGTTTTACTGTTGAGTTTCTTTTATAATCTTAAGATTTCATTCAATTTACTAACGGCACTGTTGTTCTGGGCTGGGGGTGGGGGGCATTGAACCCGAGTGGACAATGTTCAAAGTTTCCATTGCTGAAGCTGCTTGGTGAGGAGCTGTGGTCTTAGGGTCTTAGGTGCCTCAAAGGCGGTAACCCACGAACACCATGGTGGACACTGGTGGTCAGGGAAGCCGTCCGACTGAAGAAGGAGTCTTTCGGGATATGTTATCCCAGAGGACTCCGGAGGCAGTTGCAGGGTACGGCGGAAGGCGCTGCAGCCTCTGCCGTGAAAGAGGCAAAGCAGCGGGTGTGGGAGAAGTTTGGAGAAGACATGGAGAAGGACTTTCGGTCGGCACCAAAGTGCTGTGAAAACGTTCCGCCACCTCAGGAGGGGGGGAACCATCCAAGCTGTGTACAGTAAGGATGGGACACTGTTGACCTCAACTGAGGGAGGTAATAGGGCGGTGGAAGGAGCATTTTGAGGAACTCCTGAATCCGACTAATACACCCTCTGTGTTAGGAGGCAGAGCTGGAGGATGACGGGGGATTGTCGTCCCGATTTCCGGGCGGAAGTCACTGATGTAGACAAACAACTCCACAGTGGCAAAGCCCCGGGATTGACGAGATCTGTCCAGAAATGCTCAAGGCTCTGGGTGTGGAGGGGCTGTCCTGGTTGACACGTCTCTTCAACATTGCGTGGAAGTCTGGAACAGTGCCAAAGGAGTGGCAGACTGGGGTGGTGGTTCTACCTTTTTAAAAAGGGGGACCAGAGGGTGTGTGCCAATTACAGGGGTATCACACTTCTCAGCCTCCCTGGTAAAGTCTACTCCAAGGTGCTGGAAAGGAGGGTTGGGCGATAGTCGAACCTCAGGTTGAGGAGGAACAATGTCGGATTCCGTCCTGGTCGTTGGAACAACAGACCAGCTCTTCACTCTTGCAAGGATCCTGGAGGGGCCTGGGAGTATGCCCAACCGGTCACATGTGTTTGTGTGGTTTGGAGAAGGCGTAGCCCGGGTCCCCCGAGAGATACTGTGGGAGGTGCTGCGGGGAGTATGGGGTGAGGGGGTCTCTACTCAGGGCCATCCAATCTCTGTGCACCAAAGTGAGAGCTGTGTCCGGGTTCTCGGCAGTAAGTCGGTTCGTTTCAGGTGAGGTTTGGCCTCCGCCAGGGCCGCTTTGTCACCAATCCTGTTTGTAATATTTATGGACAGGATATCGAGGCGTACGGGGGTGGGGAGGGTTGCAGTTCGGTGGGCTGGGGATCTCATCGCTGCTTTTGCAGATGATGTGGTCCTGATGGCATCATCGGCCTGCGACCTTCAGCACTCACTGGATCGGTTCGCAGCGAGTGTGAAGCGGTTGGGATGAGGATCAGCACCTCTAAATTGGAGGCCATGGTTCTCAGCAGGAAACCGATGGAATGCCTTCTCGGGAGGGAATGAGTCCTTTACCCCAAGTGAAGGAGTTCAAGTACCTTGGGGTTTTGTTACAGTGAGGGGACAATGGAGCGGAGATTGTTCGGAGAATGCGCAGCGGGTGCGGTATTACATTCCATCTTGCACCGTTGTGACGAAAAGAGAGCTGAGCCAGAGGCAAAGCTCTCGATCTACCGGTCAGTTTTCGTTCCTACCCTCACCTATGGTCATGAAGGCTGGGTCATGACCGAAAGAACGAGATCCAGGGTACCAGGGCGAAATGGGTTTCCTCAGGAGGGTGGCTGGTGTCTCCCTTAGAGATAGGGTGAGAACTCAGTCATCCGTGAGGAGCTCGGTAGAGCCGCTGCTCCTTTCGTCGAAAGGAGCCAGTTGAGGTGGTTCGGGCATCTGGTAAGGATGCCCCCTGGGCGCCTCCCTAGGGAGGTGTTCCAGGCACGTCCCAGCTGGGAGGAGGCCTCGGGGAAGACCCAGGACTAGGTGAAGGGATTATATCTCCAACCTGGCCTGGGAACGCCTTGGTAGATATTAACAGGTCTCTGCTTACCTTATTTTGACAGCGCGCTGTTTTGAGTGAAGGAAAAACTGGAGTCCGTCCTGTCTGCTCGATTCAGGGGAAAGTCCTCTGGCGCCACACAGTGGATCATGTCGGGGGTCACCACGTTGTGCGTGTTAAAAATCCACTAAGTAGACAAAGAGAGGACTTAAAAGTTTAACAAGTATTTATTTAAGTAAAATCATAAGATCATAAACGTGTTGAGCAGGCACACAGGCTTCTCTCATCAGACTGAAATTCCTGGCTTATACATGAATTCATATATCAGTCTCTATGAGCATTTTGATTTGTTTATTAAAAGTTGGAGGAGTACTGTGGTTTAGACTTGGCGTCCCCTGGTTGGTGCACAGGCTGGTCCCAGTCTTTTGGCACACGCCCTCTTCATCAGTTGTTAAGCAAACTTTAGCTATGCTGATGGTCAGAAAGAACAATGCGCCACTGTTGTCCGTCACAGATTGAGAAGTAACTTACTTTCATGGTCAAACTGATATCAAGCTGATATTAACTTCGTTGCTGCACTTGTTGCTTTCTGACCACCATCATACAGTGCTGCTTTCTGACAACAGTATCCTTTTCTCATTTTGCCTGACTAAGCTGTCACAGTGCTCTTCCACTAAACACACAATACTATTCAACTTTAATTTGCATCCTCATACAGCACAGCCAGCTTGACTGATTATTTTTATTTCTTACAGACCCTAAAGAAAACCAAACTGGTAAATGTATTTTTTTTTTAAAGAGAAAAAACATAGTATGTAGTTTTGAGAACATTTATTTTTCAAAACTGTAATTATACAACATAATGTTGCAGATAAATAAATTTCAAGTACACTAGTTGCAGAGACTTTGACAAAGAAAAAGCTTAAAGTATTGGGTGTCTTCTCTTTAGTGCAAACCATTCTAAAAGGCACTACACTTAGTTAGTTTAAGTCCTTGGTTCTTAAATGTCACCCAAGATGCAGAGAACAGGAAAAAGTGGTGTCTGTTTAGTAAATACTTTCAGTATTAGGCAAAGATGCACAGATACTTTAAATAAAAACATATTTCAAACAAAGTTTCTTACCTGCAGACTAATGTAACGCATTTGAGCGTGCGCACACGCGTGCGCACACACTCACACGCACACAGAAGAGTCGGGACCTTTTCCCGGTGAGCCGGTCTGATAATAGTTATACATTGCAAGTTGTTAGCAACACCATCCGGCGGCCTGGCGCCGCTGCCTGCTGATCAAACTGTGCAGCATCTGCTCAACCCGTACGGCGGGGGCCGTAATCGTCCCGGTACATTTTTTGGTCCCACTCCGCCGCTGCACACACCGCACACGCGCACACGCGCACACGGCTGTATGTTCAGCGGGGAAGTAGGCCTACAACGTCTGCAAACACCGGCTGCCAAGATTCCAATCGTCCGTTATATAGTGAATTGTCAGGCTGGTGAAAGGCTCCATGGTACGGCTCGACCACAGCTCCGTTTTAGCTGCTTAAATCCAAACCAAGTCCAAATAATGGATGTTGCACCGGTCTTTTTCACCAGCTCCTTGTTTCGCTTTTAGTCAAGTTTACTCAAGATGACGATGACGCGTTGCAGCCGGTTGCAGCTCGTGGCTCTAAATTTCGCGGGTAGATCATGTTGATCATTCATCAACATGAATTATCGCGATAGTGCAATATAATTAAAATCTCTATCGTAGGCCAATTTTGTATCGTTTATATTGCATATCGTCTATATCGCCCATCCATAGCAGACAATTACAAAAACCTGTTCTAAAGCTCAGTCTCTCCCTCTCTCTGTATACTGAAGCCCTGATGCTAGGAATTTGCAGTCAGCGCATTTTTAATCCAGATGAGGGAATGATTTCAGACGCAATTTTAGCTACTCCTGTCATCAAATCATCAGCTACCAAATGTTTGCAAATGCAATAGCCAAGTTAACATGTATGTTACTAGTTAGATGGTGGATTGCCCAATACATACAAGCTCAAATCACTTCTTTATTCTGAAATTATTAGACTAAAACATAACGAAATCAGCCAAATTAAGAGTTACAAGAATTAAAAGTAAGACTTACTCTGCTAAGAGCTCTTTTTCGGTGCATGGAATTTCTGCAAGTGCTAGCTAGCACTTGGTCCTCCAGTCCTGCCCGCGCCAGATTCAGGTGAAAGCCTTGATGGTGGTGGACTTGATTCCATCGAGTGCACCGAGGGAACAGCATCGGTAATCAGCTTCACATGGTCCTTACTCCAAAATCCCATCCGAGACTCCAACAAATCTCCAGGTCTATAACTCTCCGGAGTGAAATGAGCACCACAAACGACCGAGTGTGTGGTGACAGACGCGGCAGTGAAGTCTGCTCACTTCACCTGCACAAAACGCACCCAAAAACGAAAAACCTTGCTTTTCCTACAAGGAAAATGATGTACACGATTTCCTGACAGACTGGACTTTGTGCAACCAGCACAAACACAATAATTTACCATTATGACTTACATAAACTTCCTCTATATCTTGCTCTCTCTCACTATTGTATTACACCGTATTACACACTAGCTGCAGCATTCATAGGTAGCCTGCGTCCAGAGATGGATAGATGGATCGTTTGCTGATCGTCTGGTTAGCGACACGGACCCCAGCTAACCAATCCTTCTTCTGATGTTGGCACCCCCCACTCAATTAGCATACAGGCGTAGGGAAAAATAAATGTGGAAATACAGAAATAAATGAATGTAGAAATAAATAAATGTAGAAATAAATATATAAATACATAAATATATGTATAAATACATAAATAAATACATGTAAAAATACAGTAATAGCCATTTATGTTACCAAAATGTATTTATTTTCACTATATTTCTGCATTTATTTATTTGTTTACTTTTATTTATTTTTCCTTCTGTCATTTTAGTCCTCCATAAACAAGGGGCCAGGCTGTTGCCTAGCAATGGAATTCCATTGAAAAGGTCTATAAGGCCGCTTGAGAAGCGGAGTTTAACTGCTGCACTCGAATTGACCTCGGCTAAGCCACGCCCGAAAAACGCCCACAGGCCAATCGTTTCTTAGCAACCGTTAACTAGGCACGGGAGGTCTGTCCATTGGGTCTGTCGAGCCTTCGAGCGAGGAAACATGCCGAAGTGTTGTGCCTATGGATTGTGCAGATCTGATACCCGATATCCTAAAAAAAAAATTCCCTTCCCGAAACCTAAAACCCAAGGGGAGAAATGCTGGGCGTGGATCAACCAGCGTGGGAGGCCCCATTCACAACTACAGTACAGGCCAAAAGTTTGGACACACCTTCTCATTCAATGCATTTCCTTTTTATTTTCATGACTATTTACATTGTAGATTCTCACTGAAGGCATCAAAACTATGAATGAACACATATGAAATGATGTACTTAACAAAAAAGTGTGAAATAACTGAAAACATGTCTTATATTTTAGATTCTTCAAAGTAGCCACCCTTTGCTTTTTTATTAATAAGGGAAACAATTCCACTAATTAACCCTGAAAAAGCAAAGGGTGGCTACTTTGAGGAATCTAAAATATAAGACGTTTTCAGTTATTTCACACTTTTTTAAGTACATAATTCAATATGTGTTCATTCATAGTTTTGATGCCTTCAGTGAGAATCTACAATGTAAATAGTCTTGAAAATAAAGAAACACATTGAATGAGAAGGTGTGTCCAAACTTTTGGCCTGTACTGTAAATGTCAACAAGATTAACAAAAACACCTAGCTAGCTACGTTTGCTCCAAGGCAAGAACACGCTAATGTTAGCTAGCTAGATAACTCAGCATAGCATTGCTTGGAAATTGAAAAACACTAGTGCAAACTGGCTATTGGAATACTGGCCCGCTGTAGGGTGTCCGGTAAGAACTAAAACCAGAGATGTCTGACTTGGGATCCAGGAAGATTTATTTATGACTTGAACATAAGTTGGATGTGGTTCTGTGACTGTTTAGCAAGCTACGGGATAGTTTACACTTACGTTCTGGGTTACACACAGTACTTCAACTGCTGGCCGGTCTGTGCCCCTCTCCTGCGTGGCGCAAGTGATTGGCAGGAGATCAAAGCGATGACTCCGTCACCGATTGGTTGATCATCTCAGGGGAGTGTTGCTATGGCCTTTTTACAGCTGCCCCCAGATTTACCCCTGGAAATCTGAACAAACAGGAAAGGCCACATAAGTCTCTAGTCTGGCAGAGCGGGGAGGCAAATGATACGGCCACGGGTACGCACGGTAGGTGCGATCCCCTACCTTTACTTTGACGGTCCTGACTCTATTATCTGGACCAGGGGTTATTTGGGAGATCTGTCCAACTGGCCACAGTGCTCGAGGTAATTGAGGGTTCGACGACCATCACAATGACACCAACCTATAGGTCGGCAGTTTCTGAGGTCCATTTCTGGCGGCGAGTCCGAGCCAGGAAGGTAGTACTTCATGAAATGTTTCCAAAAGTGGTCAGCCAGTAGTTGACTGTGCCTCCACCTGCGCGGCTGAGTATTTCTGACTCCTGGTACACCACCTGGGGCAGTGATGCATCAGTCCGCCCCATCAGCAGATAGTTGGGGGTGACTGGGTTCGGATCTGCTATGTTGGACCGAAGCACGTAGCGGGCTTAGAATTGAGGATCCCCTCAATTTCGGCCCAAACTGTCCTGAGTACTTCTTCAGTCACCAACTGGGCACCTAAGGTTGCCTGTAACGCTTGCTTCAGTGAACAGATCTCTCTCTCCCAACATCCACCAAAATGTGGGGCACTTGGTGTGTTGAAATGAAAGTGTATCTGCTCCTTGGCCAGTCGAGCTTGGAGGTCGGACCGCAATGTGGTGAAAGCCTCCTGCAGCTCATGCTCTCCACCCTGAAAGTTAGTTCCCTGGTCTGATAGGAGCTCAAAAGGTTTCCCCCGACGAGATGAGAACCTCCGGAAAGCCATAAGGAAGGAATCAGTGTCCATTGCAGACAGGAGATTGAGGTACACTGCTCGGGTGGTCATGCATTTAAATATGATCTCCCACCTCTTTTACTTCTGGTTTACTGCGCCACTTGCGGCAGTCAGTGCACCCTCGCTGGTAGCGACGAATGGCCTCTCTCCCACGCAGAATCTAGTACTTTCTGCGAGTCTCAGCAAAGACCCGTTCCGGTCCTGGATGGCGCAGTTTATCATCTAGATCCTTTATGATTAGCTGAGTTAGTGGGTGCTGATGGTCGAGCACAATTGGATGGATCGTGTCAGGGTCAAGATGGGAACTGCGTCGTAAGCGCCCTCCCACTCGGATCAGCTGAGTCGTGGTGTCTAGTTCGGGAGCGAGGGTGAGCAAGCGTTTACCTTTAGGGAGTGGCTTCCCCTCCTTAAGAAGTGAGAGTTCTGAGACAAAGCAATCTTGCTGTGCTCGCTGGAGGATCTTGTTCTCAGCTTCTTTGTAGTCACTGGCTGATGGGATGAAGTCAGCCGCCCGGTGCAGGGTCTGGATGGTGGCTTCAATCAGGTCTGCCAATGAGGTGAATGAGTTGGCATCAGGTACTCTGAAACCAGGGTTTAAGGTGGTGAGGTGGCAGAGAGTTGCCTTTCTGAGTTCTTCACTGTCGAGGTAAGTAGCTGGTGGAGTCTCTGGCCACTGTTCTGGTTCCTCGCGAAGAAAGGGTGGTCCCTGGTACCAGCGGCTCTGTGCTCCAAGCTCAGCTAATCTCTTCCCCCTGGTTATATCATCTGCCGGATTGTTGGTTGTGTCCACGTAGCGCCAGGTTCTGCCTTCAGTCAATTCCTGTATTTCGGCCACGCGAGTACCCACGAAGACTTTGAATCGGCAGGAATCCGAAAGAAGCCAAGTGAGCACAGTGATCGAGTCAGTCCACAGGATGACATGGCGGATGGGCAGGGTAAGCTCGGTGGTGAGAACTGAGGCTAGCTGGGCCTTGCTGTGAGAAAGGCCACTTCAACCTTACCACTGAGGTTCTCAGTTCTGAGGTAAGCTACAGAACCATAAGCCTTCTCCGAAGCATCACAGAACACGTGAATGTCCCTCAGGCTGTTCGGGTTGTCTAGCTCAGGGCTACTGTAGCATCTAGGAAGAGTGATGTGCTGAAGCTCAGGCAGTTCCCTTTCCCACTCCTTCCATGCCTGAAGCAGGTCATCAGGTAGATCAGGATCATCCCACTCTCTACGTTTTGCCCAAAGCTGTTGCACCACCACCTTAGCTCTTAGTGATGAAGGGCACCAGATAACCGATGGGGTCGTATTGGCTTGCTAATACCTTGTAGATGACGCGTAGAGTAGTCTGTGGGTAGGTCTTGGTTCTGAGCTTGTAAGATAGGGTATCAGATTGGCAGTGCCAGTGAAGCCCGAGGTCTGACTCCTGGCCATCTGGCTGGCCCTGTGCGATCCAGAGCTCAGAACTGTCCGACCTGGCACCTGAAGGAAGGTGGTTGATGACTGCTGATCGGTTGCTTGCCCACTGGCGCAGCTCAAAACCCCCTTCTGCTAGGAGTACCTGCAGCTTGTTCACTTGGGCTCTTGCCAACTCCTCAGATGACGGACTCCGTAGGCAGTTGTCCATGTAAAATGACTTGAGAACTGCCTCTTGCACATCCTCCCCTGGTTGGCTATAATCCAGAATGTGCTTCTGGAGAGCAAAGATGGCACAGCAGGGGCTGCTCGTAGTGCCAAAGGGCAGTACTCTCCAATCATAAACATGTGGTGGTTGTTCTCGCTTCAGATCTCGCCAGAGAAAGCGTAGGAGAGGCCAGTCCTCTGGGAACAACCGGACCTGGTGAAACATACCACGAATGTCACTGCTGAAGGCCACAGAATGCTCTCGAAAGCGCAGCAGCACTGCGAGAAGGGAAGACCCTAGAGTAGGTCCTGGTAGCAGGAGCTCATTGAGATTATGGCCTTGAAACCGAAAAGAGCAGTTAAACACGACTCTGTTCTTGCCATTATGTTGTACCATATGGTGCGGAATGTACCAACTGGTAGGTGTTGCCTCCGCTCCGGGTTCCAGTTTGATAACATAACCTGATGTCTCAAGTCTCTCCATCTCGGCTATGTATGCTGCAGCCTGCTCCGGTGACTTGGATAGTCTTTTTTCAGTGCTCCGTAGCTGTGGAAGCACTGACGCCTTTGGTGCACTGAGCTGAGGCATGTTGTTGACCCGCAACAGTGGGGTTGCATAGCGGTTGACACCGTCGATGTTCAGTCTCACCGTCTTAGCCTCCAGTAGGTCTATCGCCTGCTGGTCCTGACGTGACCTTGTACTGGCCTTCGCGTTGCGCCATGGTAGAACGTCCATCTGCCAAAGGCGCTCAACATGGCTGTACAACTCTTCTGGCGGGGCCCGTATAGAGGTGAAATAGCATTGCGGTGCAGTGAACCAGTGAAGCGACCATCCTAACCTGGTCTTTATGGCTGCCGGCCCGCCAGGTGGACCAAGTCGGACAGGTTCCATTGGGGTAATAAGATGGGGGTAGTCAGAACCAATGAGCAGGACTGGCTGCGCTTGTTCTATGTTCTGTAGAGGAAGCCCTCGGAGGTGGCGGTACTTCCTCTGCAATACACTGACAGGATGCGTGTGTTCAGCCAGTCCAAGTTCTTTGGCTGTGAAAGCTCTCTTTATCTCGTAGACTCTGCGTGGCTGGGATGCAGGAGACAGCGTAAAGGACACTGCCGCCCCATTAAGGACCTGGAGATCTTGGCGCACAGTTCTCTGGTTGGCCTTCAAGTCCGAGTTCTTGGGCAGCAGAGTGCAACAGAATTGTCCTCTCTGAGCCGTCGTCCAGGACAGCATACGACTCCAAGGTACGATCTCCATTGCGCAGTAAAACTTTGCTGACCTTTAAAAGCACCTTTCGTCCTCCAGCTGGCCGGTCAACATACAGTACTTCCTGTGCTGTATTCAGGAGAGAGGAGTCTGCTTGTGGGACTCTATCTTGGCTCCTGTCTGCCTTCTCTGGAGCCATGCTGTTGAGCTCGTGGAGGACGAGCAAGTGTCTCTTGTTGCAGCTCTTGCAGGTCATCTTGAAATCGCACTCTGCTGCTTTGTGGGCTCGCCCACAGCGCCAGCACTTGTTATTATCTTTAATCCAGCTCTGGTTAACTGCTTGAAATTGGGGCAGTTGTTAAGGGAGTGCTTCCCATGGTCACAGTATGGGCAGTACTTCTTCCCTTTCTCCTGGCTAGCAGGAGCTGTGGGCTTGATTTCAGGCAGTGAGTGTTCGGTACCCAATAGGATGGTAGCCGATTTCCCTGAGGGCTTGGTCGGTCTGCTTGGTTCCTTCTTGGGGCTGACCTCTTTGCGGGAGCTGAACCTTGTTGTGTCAACCTGCAGCTGGATCTCAAACTCCAGCCAGTCGGACAGATCAAGGAGAGTAGGGATCGGGACACGATGAGGATGGATGGACCTGCGAAAGCTAGCCCTTAGGTCATGTGGTAGCTTCCCTAGGAGTCTAGAAACATGGGATCCACATTCCAGCTCCACTAAACCCTTCGTCCCTAGCTGCTCCAACATGCTAACGAGGGAACGGACTTTCAGGGCAAAGGTCCGAAATGCCTTCACGTCCCCACTGCCAATATTGGGTCCATCCATCAGTTCGACGATCCGCTGGAGTGCCAACTGGTGAGGTTGTCCGAACTGCTGGTTGAGGGCTGCCATGGTGTCTGAGAATGGGTGTGGTGAATTCATGTACGAGTCAGCTATTAACAAGGCTTCCTCAAGTTTGAGATGGTCGCACAAGATTTGGAATTTAAACCTCTCTGTTGCGTCTACAGGAAGGATGTTGTCCAGTGCCATCTTCAACCTTGAGAATTCCCTTGGGTTTGGATGGATGAAGTCCGGGATCGTAGGGTTTGGTCCCCTGTATGACCACTCCTGACCACCGACGGGGCTCTGAGATCGGTGTCTGGAGAGACTGTGCTGGGGGGCACCATATCCTCCTAGCTGGTATCTGTCCTCAGGAGAGGTGGTGTGATGTCTCTCTGGCCTCCCACTGTACTCATAAGGGTGAGCATAATGTCTTTCGAACGAGCAGCAGGTCACTGGGGAGCGGGCACAATGTCTCTCTGGCGTACGGCTATACTGCGCGTAGAAGCGAGTGTCACGTTGATCCGGTGAGTCGTGGCGTACTGAGGAGTAGACGTGATATCGCTCCGGCGGACGGCTATACTATTAGGAACGAGCGTCACGTTGATCCGGTGAGTCGTGGCGTACTGAGGAGTAGACGTGATGTCGCTCCGGCGGACGGCTATACTCGTAGGAACGAGCGTCATGTTGATCCGGTGAGTCGTGGCGTACGGTGGAGCGAATGTGGTATCTCCCCGGTGTACTGTTATACTCATAGGAGTGAGCATTATGTCTCTCTTGTGGGTCCTTCGGTGCTGGAGAATGGACACGGTGTCTCTAAGCAGGCGGACGTTAATCCATTCCTGATATGGATTCACGTGGCTGTGGGCTACGGCTGTGCGGTGAGTCACGGTTACCCAAGGAGTTACCACTAAGGTGACGACTGGCTCGGTGAGGAGTGGGCATTTCGACAGCTTCTGGACGAGGAGCTGTCATCTGGTCGCCCTCCCGGTGTATGGCCGACGGAGATGGGTCGGGCTGAAGCTGCTGAACTGCCTCTCCCAGGTGTTTTATCTGTGCATGGAGCTGGTCAGTCTCCATCGTACTCCGTCGGGTGAGTTGTTCCAGCCTGTATTCACTCTGCCGGGTCTTGCGGTTGAGGTCATAGTTGCGCAACTTCAGGTCGTCCATGGCAGCTTGGAGGGATTGGTGGGTTTCCCTCAGGTCCTTTTTCTGCCTTAGCAACTCCTCCATGTCATCATGCAGCTGTACCAACTGATTTCTAGAGGAAGGGAACAGCAGGTCTCTTGAGCTGTCCTGGCCATCATCATCTGAAAAGCATGCTGCTATCTTTGATGATGATCTCCATCCACTGAGGACATAGTCCTGAAGGTGTGTGGGAAGGGTGGTCTGCCTCTTGGCTCGCACAGCTGAGTCTGGCTGTCTTCTCTGGGGGTCTGACATCTCTCACTACAGTAGACCCCTATCCGGCTCGAAGGACCATGAAAAACACTAGTGCAAACTGGCTATTGGAATACTGGCCTGCTGTAGGGTGTCCGGTAAGAACTAAAACCAGAGATGTCTGACTTGGGATCCAGGAAGATTTATTTATGACTTGAACATAAGTTGGATGTGGTTCTGACTGTTTAGCAAGCTACGGGATAGTTTACACTTACGTTCTGGGCTACACACATCACTTCAACAAGTCCGAAAAGTAGAAAGAAAAGAGAAAGAAAGGTCCGTTTCACAGCTGCTGCGGTCAGTGCCCCTCTCCTGCCTGAGCCCGAGTGATTGGCAGGAGATCAAAGCGATGACTCTCGTCACCGATTGGTTAATCATCTCAAGGGAGCGAGAGTGTTGCAATGGCCTTTTTTACAGAAATAATGACAGTTCTTTGTTCATAATGCATATATGAACGTAAAATAAGATGATTAAAGGCAAGACGGAGGCTCACTGACATACTTTAAAATATATTTCAGCATTGTGTTAATTGACGGCCTACCCCTGAGTACCCCAATCCGATCGCGGCTCTCCCGGTATTGGTTCAAAGCAGGAGAATGTTATCATTGCAAAGTGGTCAGGCTAATGTCTTATGTTTATTCCACAATATTTATGGATAAGCTGTTTGATTTATAACTATTAGATTATTTTCAAGTTTCACTCACCCTGCTGTGCATGAACATGTGTTGAGGCATTGAGGCATTGACGTGTGTATGAGGCAGCTGCTGCTTGCGCTGGGACCTTCTAGAGAGCCGAAGTCCCGCCCTTCTACTTCCGGTACATGGGACCATAATTCAGAAAAAATATGAACATGAATGAATATGAATATGAGAGTCAATGGAGAGATAATAATTTTTTGATCTCGTTTGAATTGAGCCATGGATTACAAATATGATGTTCGTCAATTTAAAACATTATTTTTCAACCGAAGAAAGTCTCAGTTTGTTGTTAAACTGTTGAAGTATAAGACTGTGAAAATACGTCATTAGAAAGGCTACACACTTCATGGATGTATAACGTTCCGTAACGTTACGTATTAGAATTCATAACGATAAACATATTTTTCTTCTGTTTGCTGTCTTTTAACAGGGACTAACAGAGGCGGTCACTGGGTGGAAAAGCAAAAGACAAGAGGCCAAAGAGAGATGTTTAATAGATTGTTTGCTATATTAGAGATTATTGCCATTCAAAAAATAAATGCATTGAATTAACTGGTTTGTCTGTCATTAAGTTTTTGGGTGTGTAGGCCTATATAATATAAACAGTTTTTCTTTTTGCCTCAATGAAGCAGAAACGCTTAATGTCAGATAACGTCATAATAATAATAATAGGACTTTGGGTTAGATCTTTTGACAGCTTTCAGTGGTTATGAGGAGCAATATAAGAGAGAAATTTGGGGATCATTGACCGTTGTTTAGGTACATTAAACCACGTTGAGCTTTTTCACCTTAGAACTTATAAGCCCACGAGAACCGTTGGGAGTCCCCTAGCCATGCACGACAGACACTAGCCAGGAAGTCCTGATGCTATGCCACACTACTGTAGCCTATCAGACAAGGTATTCACAGCAAGTAACATCTCAAAACCAATGATGAGAATTGGGGTTGTGTTTATTATACATTTGCGGTTAGTACCATCTTTACAACTAAACACTCTGTGGAGACAGGTTTTTAGGCTTTTGCTGAGGGTGGTAAGCAAAGAATTGTTCCGGGCCGTGTGAAATATTGTGATGTAGAGCATCCTGGGACATCCTGGCACTTCCCTGCACTCTCCCTGTCATCTTTTGGGCTGCAACTATCTTCAACCTGAATAAACAATTGATTTTAAAGATAGGTTATTAGCCATTAGGCTATTGATATGTGTTGCTTTGTGTTAAAGAATTAGCATTGAATTACCTATTTAATATTTTCTCAATGTCATATTACACTTTTGATTCATATTACAGCTGTGAACTGATGAAAATGACTAGGCCCTATCAATTTTGTCTGTGAAGCTTTCACAAATAGGCCTGTCGCAATACACAATAAATCAATTAATCGCATGATAAATAAAAATGAGCTTGATCATTTTTAAATGGAAATTATCAAGGCTGGAAACATTTCCATTTCATTTGTTTTTGATTGTGTTTGGTTTTTATTAACAGAGACAGAGTCCATTTTTATTTATTGGTTTTGGTTGATTTTGTTCATTTATTGTGGATATTTAAAATGTGACAAGTAATGCAGGTTAAAACATTTATTTTGGATCAGAGCAGCAGCTGATTTAACACCTAAGACTCCAGGATTAATCTTAGCCTGCCAGTTAGCCTGCTCTGGACCAGGCCAGCTGCAAAGAATAAATCTCCATGGTTACTTGGCTGGGTTTAATTCAACCTGCTTTTGTGCAACCAAGTCAGGCTAAATTCATTCAGGATAACCTGAATATCCTGGCTTAATCCCTTATCCTGGTTTTGTGCAACAGGCCCCTGCTCCCGACCAGGTTAGGTGATCAGCATGAGTTACCATGGCGATTTAACCCAGTTAAAACTGATCCTAAAACTACGGAAAATCCTGGGTTGAGCCTTAAATTAGCTCGTTAACGCCAAATCCTGCTTCGTAGTACAGGCCTCTGGTCACCTTGATAGCTTTAAGTCTAAATTCAGTCAAAACTGAACTAAAAGTAGAGTTAATATTTTTCAGCTGAACCAAATGTACGCCAACGTTTACTGCGTCTGCTTGTGGGACTAGGGAATTGTTAGCCAACATGTTCATAAACTAATCGCCTTTGTTGGCAGCTTATTTGCAAGCAGACATTGAACTAAAATCCTTAAATGTATGGTTTATTTAAAATTTAACCGAGAACACATCTTCAAGCTGCAACTGAAGAAACATAAGTCACTTTAGGATTAACAGGCTTCTCAAAATACTTCTGCTTGATTGTATGGGTCTGTAGGTTAAGATGTATGAACTAAGACTTCATCATTTTGTAAAATAATCCGTTACCTGCAGCACAAGGGTCATTTGTCAACATACGATAAACAGCAGAAAGATTAAACCGTAGAAAAAGTTCAACGAAAGACCAGTTTCAAACAGGACATTGATGTCACTTTTTTTTTTTATTTAATTATCCATTATGCATTTCACTTCAGACCGTAGTTACACAGCTGTAAGGGGTTGTGGCAGAATACTAACCAGGAAATACAAAACAGACATGGTGTTAGTACATAATGTACATCTTCTGGATGACACAAGGACTGACCACATGCTCTTCAAGCTGCAAAAGAAATTATGAAAAATAAAAAAATTAAAATTCATTGCAGAGGCTTAAGCTTGTTCATACCAAAGATTTGCAACATTCTGACATCTGACAGTAAACACCCATGCTACTATACGAGACAGTGTATCCTCTTCATAGCAACGACTCTGTAGACCTACTTCCATTTGAACTTCCAGCTTTTTTGTAGCAGATACAATTTGTAGCTAATGATAGTTAATTTCCAGTAGTAATGAATTGGCAAAAAAAAAAAAAAAATCCAAATTTTTAGTTTATTATTTGATAGCGCATCTGGAGAATGGCATGAAATGGAGTCGTCCCACAACACACAAGAGATGTCCCCTCTTTTGTTAATTTCCCGTCTAGTCAGCAGTTCCATCGTTTAGAGGTGACACCAACTCCCCTAACCAGCCAAACATTAACTATCGAGACGGCACGTCACCAGGGGAACGGCTGATGAGAACCAGCTGACAGTTTGTAACCGACTTGACCAGCTGACTTTGCTACGAGCCAATTGGCTGTTCAAACAGGTGACGTGCCTTACGTTCTAAAACCAGCCAATGGCTACTTGACAAGCTGAGTCGCAGGCGACGCCATCAGACTGCTGCAACATTCTAAAAGGTAATTTCCTCGTTGCAAATCTTTGGTGTGAGCTGGGCTTTACAGTCTACACTGGTTGTATGCTTCATTTGGTTTTAGGTTACAAAATTGGCACTTTTACAATCGTTTAAACCATTCCAGTTTACATTACGTCATAGTGCTTCTGTATATCAGTTTGTTACCTGCAACACAAGGGTCGATGTATGCTGTATCAGACTGGTCACCTTAAGGGAAAAAAAAAAGTTTGTTAAACTTGCATCATATGTTCAATAGCTTATCATATTAACATACTACTGTAAGTTACTATTTTGGTAACCGTTCAGGTTGTTTTACAGCTACCACAGAACAGCGTGTGCTGTGACTTCTGTGAATGAGGTCTAGAGAGGACCCATTTACTTGGCTGGTAGTAGTCGTAGATCTTGACCACGGCTGGCTTCAGGTTCTGCACTTGGTACTCCTGTACGAGCGTCAGGCTGTGGTTGATTCTTCGGTCCTTCTGTAACTGTTGGAAGAAGAACAGACCACATGATCAGTAACAAACCTGGAGAGCATCATCTCTCGTTTGTCACTTTAAATCCCCCTCACCTCCCGTATGTACACCAGAACATGATCCTCCTTTTGTTCAACACGATCCACCAGCAGGGCACCTTTGAGCTGTGAGGAGACATCAGCTGGGTTACCATGACAACAACTACAGCTACATTTAAAGTTACTGGAATCACTCACCATGTTCAAAGACTCTGGGTCTGGGACAAATCCAGAGAGCATTTTGATATCCAGGATAACCATGTTTGTACTGGACTCCTTTCCACTATATCTGTAATGGAAATACCATAAAAATATGATTTCAATCTGGGGCTTCGGAAGGCTCCATTTACTGTTCGTTTTAGCCACAAGTTGTAAACATTCCTCCCCCTGTCCATCCAACAGTTACATAGTTCAAGCTGGTAGATGCAGAGGATTATTGGTCAATGTCGTGGATGTGCTTGTTGATTACTTACAGGGATGTTAGCTTCAGACTGAGTTTGGGTATTTTGCTGGTGCAGTCGGCCTCTGGTTTGACCAGAACACCGAGGGTGGTAACAGCAGCAGGAGTTGGGATGTTATAAACAAGGGAAATCTAAACCAGGAAAGTAATTCATAAAGTCAAGAATTCTTTGCTCGAGTTTGTTCAAATGTACAGTATGAAGCATCAGGATTGGTGGTTGATGTACACCAGACCACTGACCTGTATGGCAGCACATGCAGTGCCCTTCACGTTCAGGCTGTACTTTCCCGTCACGTCCCGCAGCTGCTTCTCCTGGTAGAGCAGTTTGTTGTTCCGATTCACGCGAAACACCAGCTGGCCCCCGGGAGACCGGACCGTCACGGTGCTTGAACCCTCTGGACTGAACACCAGAGTGGAGTAGAGAGCCAGAGCCTGAAGAGCCACCACGGTGTCCTACAACACGTACAGAAGAAAAGAACCAATACCCAGGGCTCTGGTTCTGAGCAGAGTTCAGAGGGAGATTCTGGCAGCAGGGGTTTGGGTGGGGACAGGGGTCTGATCTGATAAAAGACCCATCATTTTTTTTATTTATTCAGCATTTCTGTGTGTGATAATACTATGAATTGTCTGGATAAAATATGAAATAGCCTAGGTTAATGGTTTTCACAATGGGGGCTGGGAAGTTTTGCGGTAAAAATATTCCAAATTATTATGGATATTGTTATAAAAGTATTATGGATAGGCCCATTATAAAATGGTCATCTTCATAAAAATATAAAACCGTCAGAGTAGCCCTGCAGCTGATTCAACATGTAGCAATAAGCTACCAAACAGGGAGAGTACACTATTACTAATCTTGGGCAAAGTCACAAACTGCGATGAAAGCTGTAACTTGAAATCTGCACTCCCTCAGCTGGTGCGTGGCGGCAGGGCCTTCTGAACTCTTTGGGGAACTCCCTTCATCCCTCTACCTGTTCCACAGTTTAAAAAGAAATGGTGGCACAACTTGGTGGGTGTTACCCTGGTGATATCTGTGTGAGAAATACAAGGTGTGTGAGCGGGTTGAAATGAGTGGGTCTCACACCCAATGTGTGAGAGGTATGAATACCTATGTGCATAAGTTTATACAGATGTAAAGGTTTGTTTAAACCTATAGCAGCTTTATCAATTTTAGGTCTCTCCAATTGTGGATTTTCATTAAAGAAAACGACCATTTAAAAAATGTGCACCTTTTATTTGTAGTTTATGGGCTAAACCAAGGCTATGGTTCTCAGTATGGTTTAACTGACACTAAACTGTCGAGGTAACGGGAAATGTCGCTGTCCTGTGAGAACTATGCATGTCTAAATAGAGTTTTAAAATAATTTCCTTTACTTCATAAGCTAAATACAACATTTAAAGAAACCCTCAATTGAAGAAGCAGAAAAATGCATTGACAAACATGAAAATTGGGTTGTTTTCCTTGTGCCATGCTGTTGTTTTCGGGATACTGGGCTGTCCGACAAAATGGGCTTTAGGTCACAGCTAAGCCACACATTTTTAAATAACTTTGTTCATCTCATTTTTCCCAGGAGAGATTACTGTACATTTGACTCAAAGTCCAGCTGAACCCTGTTTGGGCTGTACCTGTGTGGAGGAGAATCCTCCGTAATAGTTCTGCTGGCTCGTCAGCCATCTAACGATGCGGCTGGCGTAGCCCAGGTCTTCAGCAGTCGGGGAGGCACTGAGTTTAGCCAGCAGCACATAGGAGCTGGTCTCCACAGACAGAGAGGCTGATGTTTCTGTTGCTGTCTGAGACCAGTGGAGGAAACCTCCTAAAAAACAAACCGCCATCCACAAAGAGCCCAACAGGCACAGGGTAAGCTTGGTCACAGGAATGAAGCCAGAATGATTTCCTGGAGGAGGACTCACCTTCTCGTAACCAACAGCGTCTAGGTGACCCAGTAGGTGAGCACGGGTCTCCATGTCTCCTGCCAGGGTGAAGACGTACGCCAGCAGAGCTGTGGCGTAGGTGTTGCTGAGGTCACTGATTGACTTCTTGAGGCAAGACAAGCTAGCCTTCACCGGCCCATGAACCGCAGGATCCTACAACAGATTCAAAGAAGAAGTTGTCTCGCGCTGCTGCCTTTGTCTCTGGAGTCAGAACTAAACCGAGGGGAAGCGGCGCTCAATTTGAAATGCTCCACATATCTGGAACAAACTTTCTGATGCTGCCTCTTTAAATTTGTTCACTCTTATACTGCACCTCCTATTGTTGCATTTTAGGTTTTTACTTTTAATTGTTACTGAAGTTGCATTGTTGACAACTGGAACTGTACGACCCCCTTCGGGGCACCTGGTTAGCTCACCTGGTAGAGCAGGCGCCCATATAGAGAGGTTTACTGTCGACTCAGCGGCTGCAGGTTTGACTCTGACCTGCGGCCCTTTGCTGCAGGTCATTCCCCTTCTCACCACTTTCAAGTCTGAACTGCCCTATACAAATAAAGGCCTAAAATGCTAAAAAAAAGCTCCTTCGCTCTGCTTTTTGAAAAAAAAAAGACTTATGATAGTTTCATTCATCACTACAACCTAATACTTCCTGCCTGTACTAAAACTAACTGGGTATTTCTACTTAAGTGGCATCAAGCAGTGAGGTTGCAGCAACCAACTGAATGCGCCTCCCTTCCCCCCCCCCCTTCTGTCCAAGCGTGTAGGAGAACCTACAGCGGCCTTCACTTCAATGTCACATGAAAGGCCCTCTCTAACGCCAGCGTTTGGTTGGTTGTTGCGTGAAACATGGTGGTGCAACATGGCCGTGGACCCCGTCGCTACCCGATGGGAGATGAGTGCAGATGAGTTGCGCATGCTCAGATTTAAACTGTTTACTGCGTAACGTCACTTGAAATTTGTGAAATATCTAAATAAAAAAAAACTCATTACAAACCGAAGATTGAATCATTTAAAAAATGTTTGATTGCCAACATTGGCTCAAGACGCCATTCAAGTGACAGCCTTGGTTGGGTTTGATTGCCAACATTACAGAAGTCTCTCATTAGCAGCTTCTTGGAGGCTACTTGTTGCAAAGTGACGCGAGTGCAACTCCCATCTGCACTCGACTCACACCGGGTAGTCAAATGAAAACATCAAGTCTGTTTCAGGTGATTATACACTAATGAAAACATTTCTGCCAATAGACCCGCCCCCCCCCATCCTACACACTGGTCCTTTAAAACTAAAAAAATCCCTACAGTTCAGAATCTTTGGTCCCATGCCATAAATATTTAAATTCAAATTAATGCATCTTATGTACATATACACTCCTTACAAATATCAACTCACATCTATGTACATGTTCATCTCCAAGAAGGCAGCAGTGATATAGGCACTGAGAGTAACTTCATCAGACACTCCACCCTGTAAAGAGGAAGCATAAGGAGTTAGTGATCTAGTCTGACTCACCGGATGCAGAATGTAGGCCCGTCTATTACTGTACTCTGCTCCCCTTTCACCATCTCCATCAGTTTCAGCCAAAGCCAGTCTACTCCCCCATAGCCAGAGGCATTGCACAGGCCTGGTAAAAAAGGCACTCTGACCCACATCCACAGGCTGTTCATTCTAGCATCTTTGTCGGCCCTCCACACGAGGGCCCTGCATACTCCGTCCTCTTCCCTTCGGTTAGTATTTGGATTCCCTGGTTGGTATATAATGAGTCCTGATAGATTTAACTGACCACCTCCACCATAATTCAAACCATTAACTCTCAGCTCATAACCACACAACGAGATGACCGATCAGATTGTTTACCATGTAGGTATAGGACTCGATTCAAAGACAAGTCACTTTTGGATGGAAATCCTTTCAATACATAGGACTCAAATTTGGTAGAAGTTACCAGATTGTCACTTTTGTAAAAAAGAAACCTTTATTTATATATTTAATAAAATTAAAAGATGGGTAAATGCATTTAGTACATTAGTAAATATGAACATTTGTATTTTAAGTTATTACACTGTACATATTTGTATATAGGGCTATGTACTGTATACACAGACCGATCACTGTACCTCCAACACTCAGGGGCCTGACTCAAGTAGACTTAAGCATTTGTTAAACAGGACACTGCCACCGTTTATAAATGCTCCTCAGTTGGAAATACATCGAGTCCCACAAGGCTCGCGCATGCATGACTCACAATTACGGCATTTGTTTTTGATAAGTGAAACCTGTTGAAATTAATTGGACGGAATTATCTCACATTGCAAATTTTGTGAAGTGGGCCCCCAGGCTGGCATTTCTTACTACTGAGACATGAATCAAAGTCCTGATGGTGCATTGCTATTCAGCTACTGCTAAAGCAAAAGTCTCATTTAGTTAAATTAACTTACTGACCTTCAGTTTCAGTTATGGTCATACAAACTAGTAAAGAGTTACTTTACCTTCATTATGGTGCGGAAGAGCTTTCCCGACTGTTCAAAACAGCCATTTTTTCGTTGTTTACTTTTCAGCCAAGTCACGGACGCTTCGATGTTGGCTGGGTCAATGTAGATGAAAGTCTGTGCTTTGGCAAACGATCGCAACACAAATGCAGTCAGCCTGAGGATATTAAAACAAGACAAGAGGAAGCTCTTAGGATCCGTTTAATGGATCACGACAATCCTCTACAAGTAGAAACTGTATGTCGTAGTAAATTTTGCACACCATGTAAATGTCTAATTCATTATTCTTTGTGGATGATTGACCAGTAACGTTCTCACCAAGTGTTCCCTGGTCCTGCTCCAAATGTGCTGTAAGCGCCGTCGTTATCTTTGTAGTTCAGCTGTCTCTGGTAGCCTGTAGAACAATAGAGACACCAATTAGGGCATTTACCGATTTGATTTCTGATTAGCTCGTTTTAGGTGAAAACAGCTCTGGAACTGAATCTACAGATGTAGTAAACATGTTATCCTTTAGTGGACAGGTGACTAAAAAGATGACAGGAAATAAGGAGAAAGAAAGGAATGACATGCAACAAGGTTGTTATGGGGGTGGGGGCCTGTTGTCAGCACCGTAACCCAGAGGCCAGCAGGGTGCCCCTGATCTGTAGTCTCTAATAGGAACGACGAGCACTGTCAAGCGATTATGCACGCCTCTTGTTACATTTTGTGCAACCAGCACCAGAATGTGGCCGACGGTAGATTTGGTGTACGGGTTCTTTTAGCTACCAGAGTAAAATGGAGCCTCACCACTGGTCAGGAAGTTGGTAGCCTTGTTCCTGATGGCTGGGGTCAGCTGCTGTGTGTCTCTCAGGTACTCCAGGATGTAGATGTCGGGGGCAAGGAGCGCCATGTTCTGCTCGCCACATCCATACGGCATCTGCAGCAGCCCATCCAGGTTCTCCAGAGCCCGGCCCAGGATGTCACCTGCCCAGAAACACAGAACCACTGAGACCAAACGTGCAACTAACCTGACCTTTACTTTCTACTGGGGCTTCGAAGTAAAAACTGTATGCTCTTATGTTATACCACCTAGGGCTGGGTACCGAACGTCGATACTTTTACGGTATCGACAAATACTCCAATCCTATGAGTATCGAAAAATGTTCTTTCGGTGCCAAATTTCGGTTCCAAAAGCGTCTGAGCACGTAAGCTCAAACAATCCGTCTTCTCTGCATACAGACAGAGCGGAGCTCCGACCGACGCACGCACACGGAGAGGTGTGGACGGAGTTAACTGTCTGCAGTTATGTTGAAGTCACAGAGAGTCACGGTTGGTTTCAAGTGTGGTTACAGTTTTTTAAAACTTCACATAGAGAGTTATCTGCGATATGATATTAACGGCGAGCCGAAAGCGGTCGCGGTGCTGTTGACGTTACACTTCCTCTTACAAGCAGCCACAACGGTGGTTTCTCTGCCCTGATGACTGACTGAGAGGCTGAGCTTGCGAGGCAAGGCACTTTTATTAATGTTACTCTGAGTGAGCAGTTTTACCACAATTTTTTAACTTTGATAACCGTTTTGATTCACAATTAAGGTGGAAAATAAAAGCTCCGTTTAATGCATTTTGAAGTTGAAATGGATTTTAAAACCTATGGTATTGAAAAAGTATCGTTAGGAATCTGTATCCAAACAGAGGTATCGAAATTGGCACCGGATTGAAAGATTCTGAACGATACCCAGTCCTAATACCACCTTAAATTTATCCTGACCGAAACTAATTTAAAGTGATGGTTTGGAGTAATTTCACCCTAGGGTCCTTTGCACCATGACCTCAAGCCAAACACCCCCAGAAGCTTTTTCACCTGGGTTGAAGATTGGGAGAGTTAGTGTAGAGTAGCGTCATCAGCTGACTAGCTTAGCGCAGGGGCTAATGGACCCACGTTTGTATCTCGTAAATTACCCCAATAATAATGCCTGAAATGATACCAAACTTCTACACTAGTACAAATAGGTTATGTACTCAAAACGATGGATTGGAAAGTTTGTAAGTATACCAGAAGTTTATGTAAGTAACACTTGGCTGCTGGCTTCTCGTCTCTGCTGCTACCGGGCAGTAAGAGTGCTTAGGGACGTCTACAAATTACAACACTGAAAAGAAAAACATTTATTAATTTAATGAGTAAGGTAATGTCTCCAAACTTGCCTCAATTATAACTTGTCTCCTGTTATACTACGGCACTTACAAAGTAAAATGTAATATTTTGTTGTAGCCCTTTTCGGTGTTGTAATTTGTAGACATCCCTAAGCACCCTTACTGCTGGTAGCAGTAGAGAGCAGAAGCCAACAGGCAGGTGTTATTTACATAGCTAAACTTCTGGTGTACTTACAACTTTCCAATCCATTGTTTTATGAGTACATAACCAATTTGGACTAGTGTAGAAGTTTAGTATCATTTCGGGAATCATTAGTGGGGTCATTTACGAGATACAAACATGGCTCCATTAGCCCCTGCGCTAAGCTATTCAGCTGATAACGCTACTCTAGCTAACTCTCCCAATCTTTGACCAAGTTGAAAAAAGCTTCGTGAGGGGGTGGGGGGGTTTCAGCTCCAGGTCATGGTGCAAAGGACCCTAGGGTGAAATTACTCTGAACCATCACTTTAAAATGTTGAAGGTATAAATGCACTTTGTATTTTGACTTTACTTTGTCGTGTCGTTAAGACTAAAAATCAATCAAATGAACAGATTGCTTATTGATGGAAGCCTTTTCCCTTCCTAGAAGAAAGGGAAAGCAACTCTCGATTAAAATGAATCCATTAATTTACCGAGTACTGATACTGAAGCACGGGCAGATCCAGCAATGTTCTCAGGGAGTTCTATGTCCACTTTCTCTGTCAAAGCTCGCCCTGTGAACAGAGAGAGAACAAACACTCAGCACTAAAATATAGTCAGTGTATCATGTATTGAAACAGGTCCGACTGGATTAAGATCAGACAAAAATGGAGGGTTCATTCATTAGGTTGAAAATGTAATTATGACAGTTATGAAATTAGTTAGTGATAGTTAATGACCCCTGCGCTAGACTTGCCAGAACGAAACTAAGTGCTATCTGCAAGTAGTGAATGTCTCCTTCACATGTTTTAACACGCAATCTAGTCAACTTCTAGTATTTGTCTTTTTACACGTTTGATGGGCCAGGCCTGGTGTAAACCGTACGGACCTTTTGGGCAGAGCAGCCAGTTGTAGGTGTTGGTCACCTCAGTTCCCTCAGCCTGAGAGGGAAAGAAATAATGCAAGTTACAGAGTTTCCATTTGGTTAACGGATAGAAAATTCTCCCTTTATCATCTTAAGAAAAAAGGTTTTAAAGTACCAACCTTTACTATGAGAGGTCGTGTGACCACATCAATTCGTCCTCTTTCAGGCACGCTCACAACCTCATTGTGACATGAGATTTGGGATGTCACAGCCTCAGCACTCACCGACACATCTACAACTCCTAAAAAGAACAAACCGTTTCAAACTTTATTCAGAACAATGACTTGTGTCACCAATGGGGCTCTCGCTGATTTCACAGCTCAAAAAAAAAAAAAAAAAGCTCCTCCACCTCGGCAGCCTGGTGGATAAAAGCTCCAGTCTCACCTAAGGATGAGGGGGCCATGGTCCAGCTGAGGGTCTTGCGCTCACTGCCACACAGACAGGATGTGTACTGGTCACCAGAGAGGGGGGTGAGGGTGTAATCTAAGGAGGGGGCTGGAGTCACAGTGACCTGTTCAAGAGAGAATACACATTTAAAAACTGGAGATTTAGGGCAAATTCAAAGAAACTTAAAATTTCAGCACAATGCTGCAGCATTTAACCTTTCCCCAGCTACATCTTGCAAATTGTTTTTTCCCCCCCAAAATAAAAAAGGAGATCCAATTATCAAGCTTGACGACTGACTAAATTAGGAGTATTCCAAATATTTACTAGAACCTTTGTGAGGGAGTTGACTAGAGAGGTGGGTCAAGTTAAACAGCAATCCCTTACAGGTTTCAAGGTTTTAAAAAAGGTGCCTTTGATTGCACATTGAAAAAAGGGAGTGGATAAAGTCATTACTACAATCATAACAATTTTACATATAGCACTTTCCAGATTAAGATTTACAGGATATACCGATTTACCCTAAAGGTGGGGACAATGTAAACATGACACCTGCTAAAAATCAGCATGTGAGCATAGCAGGAATGTTAGCATGCCAACATTAGCATTTATAGGAAAGAAATTCAATGTCTTACCTATATCTATTTAGGTCTCCCAAGAAATAATTAAAATTACCATGATGCAGCTGGTCAGGTAGTTGAAGGTGGTAGCCTTCAGTTCAAAGTGCTCCCCCCGGATGATGGAGTAGGGCAGGCTGAGCTCCAGGAAGAAGGGCTGGAAGACCGTGAGGTTTTTACGCGGAGCCAAGCCGAAACCCTGAGGGGACAGACAGAACGCCTCCGTCTCCCAGGTGGTGATGGTGTCCGGGACAGTGAGGGACACATTCTTCGTTCCAAACCCTCTGGATCACCAGATATACAGACGCGTTATGGTAAACATGAAAATACTCTCATGATTAAGATTAGTAAAACAAAAACACATGATGTGAGTAGATTACTAATGAGTCGACATAAATTGCAGTAACACCGCCATGTTGTAGTTACTGTTTGCTAAAAAGAATGTGCAAATGTGAAATAGTTTCATAGGCTTCGTCCTTGAGATCTCAGAAACTCAAATGCAGTTCTACTGGGTTTCATGTGTACTCTAGCCCAAAAAGACCATTCCCCATACACCACTTTTAAAAGAAAATTGCCTGTAAAATGACTACATCCTGCTAAAATAAACTAAAATGAGACTAAGCTTAGGAGCAGTGTCAGTAAATTAGTTCCATGCCATTCATGTGGAGAGACTGCAGGGAGTCTGAGAGCCTCTGACCATCAAAACCCTCTGTGGCAAAAACTCACCCAACTTCCACCAGGTCCCATATCCAGGTCTCAGGGAAGAAAGTGCGGACCGTCTCTACTGGGGACTGATCAGGAGATGGCCCATTAAGAGCCACAGGAAGTCCAACAGGGCAGGCGCTGCCATTACTTCCATTACGGCTATGGTAGGAAGAATGGAGAAAATATTCCATTAGGTAAAAACCAAAGCAATGACCCGTTTTAAAGCGAAGTAAATATTCAGCATGCATCACTTGGAGCAAAAAAAGCAAGTCACCATCGCCCCGGAGGTATTCTTTTCCTTGGTATTCGAGGCATGAAGGCTCTCGGATAACCAGGTTTGTTGCCATCTTCATTCCTACATTCTAGATAATCCAACAAACAGGCATCACTAAAAAGTTGATAAATGTGCAACAATAACTTTAGTATACTTTATTTTCGACATTCGTTTGTGTAGAAAGTACCTGGAAGACTGTATAAGCGCCAGCTGTCCTGTCACCTCTGGGGTACGGCAAAATAGATTTTCTCGGTCTCCAAGGCAAACATTCTACACCGTCTTCAATGTCATACGGAATATAGGACATTTTTGTGACAGGCAACAATTTAAATATCTGAAAAGAAAAGTTTGGTTCAAAAAGTTATAAACTGACAATGTTTGATGTTCTATGAAGACCTGACAATTGGGACACACTTTGACACTAAGATACTCTTATATCTTGAATCGTGGCTGTGAAGTATTTGTCAAATCATTGCCTTTATCCATAAGGCACTCCTACAGAGGGCTACGCCTCACATATGTGATCATAACCTTATACTATAGCATTTTCATAACCGCATGCTTACAACTGGGTAAAAGGAACAATCTGCATTGAGCTGCATTGCATATTTGAGAACCACGTACAACTGGTAGAGGGAGAAAAAGAGTAACCATGGGACAAGTAGGTAACTGCAGAGTAAAAATGGATGCTGATACATTTGCAAAAGTTTATGCAGAGGTAACAAGTTATGCATGCATATAGTTTTGGTTGATTCCAGTAGTTACCTTGTCTGCATTCAGAGTCTTCCCTGGCTCCTTGATGAGGACGCTCTGGTCAACAGCGCTCACGCCACACAGAGATTCTGGCTGGGTGGTAACCCGCATGATGGTCTCCTCTCCTGGGACGGCCGAGGACGGAGAAAACTCCAGAGACACCTGACAGCAGAAAAGACACAGCGCACCATCTGGACTTTAGTGGGAGAGCAGAACCTGGGATCTTTTCAACCTGACACAATAGGGTCTTTGTTTTCTCCCAGATTGATATTTAATCAAAAAGGCCTGTTTTTTTTTTTTTTTTTTTTTTTTTTTTAACTTTGTAATCAATAGTAATAGGAAATTGGGGAGAGACCGATGAGACGACATGCAGCAAAGGGCCACAGGTCGGACGCCACTGGATTATACCACTCTACCCATGCAATAGAGTCAGAAAATGGTGGCCCCAACATGTAGGAAGTTAATGGAATTCATTTCAGTGGGATACTGAAAAATTGCTCCAAAAAAAGTCTCCTAGATAACTGGCTTTTTTTAACCAGCTTCAAGAAAAGGCTACATGCTGTATTGAGGTTTTGATTCTGCACCTAAAATCTGACGAGAACAGCCTTTGCCACATGTCTGGGTTCTTCTCAGGCTGACCTTTTGACTGAAGCACTGCTCGGTAGAGAAGTCCGCGCTGTTGGCGATCACCGTCTCACTGGGGAGGACGGCGTAAGCCACGACCTGGACGTCTGGCGCCATGTCTGGAGACACCGTCAGCTTAAAGGACACCTCGCCCTCATTCACTGAAACAACAATCGCTCACATGACTCCATAGATCGGCCAGGCTAACTCAAAAGGATACTGACAAGACAAGTCACTTTGCTCACCCAATTTATCTTTGATTTCCACCCGTTCAACTCCTTGTAAAACAATGGCTCCTCTTGATAAGACCTGGGAAATATGAAGAAAAGTGACAAAGAGTAATGCAACATGCCCTGTCTGCGTTGAGATCCTGTCACGTGATTAAGTACATAGTGGAAGAAGTTTATATGGTTCATGTCAAAATGTTTTGAGTTTAGTTAAAAAAAAAAGGAAGTTATTCAAAAGGCAACAACCTATCCAGAGCAGGATATTTAAGAGACAGTAAAATGTATTAAAAGGGGAACGCTACAATTTTACAAATCTAATTCTAATCATTGGATGGGGGGCTGAAGACTACAAGGTTGACCATGATAAAATGCTGGGGGTGTGGAACCCATCAGCCCAACTACTAGCATGACATACATCTAACCACCTTCAGTGGTTGAGTTGCATTACTGGGTTTAGGCTAGAAAGTTTACAATAAAAACAAACTGTTATGGTTCATTGATTTGGATCCTTTTCCCCTAAACATTTGTGATTCTCCAGTGGCTTAATCTCCCCAGACTGGAGATTTAACTTTTAATAAAAAAAGGTAGTGGAAACACCCATCTGGAATTTCTTTTGTAGATTTGTTTTACAGTGTTTCCAGTACAGTGCTTTTGTTAGCTGTCAAACTTTATCATTTCTCAACATTTAATGCTTAAATGTTGACACGCAACACAAAATCTCCTGGGTAGTGATGTAAAGGTAGTTTTAAAAACATCTTCCCATGTCCATGGAAGTGGTGAGAGGAAAATAGTTCAACCACTCACCAGATAAATCACATCCATAAAGCCCTGGGCCTCTCCAACGATGGTGTACTGGATGAAGAGGTCTTCTTCTTCGTCACAGGAGAGTGGTTCATCCTCCTCCTTCACATCCAGGGAGCTGACCGTCTTGGTGTCAGGAGAAGAAGGTGTGGCCAAAGACACCATGTGATCGTTAGACTCATAGTATGGCGTTCTGTAAGGACTGTAGCCCAGTGTCGGCGTGTCGCTAACCTAGAGAGCAGAGAAAACAAACACTAGATGAGATCGCGGCAGATTAAGTAGAAGAAAGCTTCAGTTTTTACAGCCATAACCATTTCGCTCTTCTTTTTGGTATAGACAGATTGTTCCTATATGGCACCTTGGTCAGTTGCAGCATATTGAGAAACCATTTGAGGGGTCAGATTTGGTCTGAGTTATCAACTTCATGATGAATGTTGGTTACAGATTGTAGTTTCTACTTCTTACTTGCAAGTGGACGTCTCCTTTAAAGGCAGCTGTGCTCAATGAGAAAGCGGCGACACCATCACTGTTGGTTTTGAGATTCTGTAACCAACGCGATGACCACCTTTCACCCTCAAACAGGAACACCGGCATGTCAGGAATGGGCGTATTATTGTAATAAACCGCTTTAACCTGTCGGAAGCACAACGTTGTATCACCGAGAACGCCCACGGCTTCAGTTGCACCGTGTATAGAAGCACATTGAAGAAGTGAAGACCAAATGCACTTACTTTTCCTTCCACATTTGATCCTTTGTTATAAGTCTGGGGAGTGTCGGTGAAAGACAGCTTTCCAACAACATAAGAAATGCCCGTAGTCTTCTCTTGGGAGCGTGAAATACCTTTACAAGAAGCCTTCATGTCACAACAATGTGGACGCCGTATTGTTTCATTACATGGCATAGTCAGTTATTATAGGCCAACTAACTCTTTTTGAAACGTAAGTACAATATACGTTACGACTTGCCTGTCCCCTCCTCTTCCATATTTGCACTGAGTTGCAGTTCATCTTGCAGCGCCTCCTGCGCAATTCTCGTGAAAGTTGACATTGTGAAGCTGAAAGTGGCACAGCCTCTCTTGTCCGTCTAGAAAGCACAATTAAATAACGTCATAGACTGGAAAACGTGAAGGACATTTCAAACTTTCCACACATCAGACCCTTATTACTTCAAAACTTTTGACTGTCAAATCATCCAACTACTCTAGTGTATAAAAATGAACTTTTACACTCCTAAATTTGTACATCAGACTGACAAGACCGATGACGATATGTAGTGTTAAATGTGCACATTATGTAGGAGGCTATGCACCTTGCTTCATGAGACGGTCACCATAGCTACCGTACCTGCTTTGTCTCCTCGTAGCAAGGCATCGGGATTACAGAGACTCCCTCTGGATGTTCAGGGGTGATTGCACGGGGTATAACATAGGGATAAAAAGGTCGGCACACCTTCAAGTCAACACTGCCTGGCACAGGCTGTCCGTATGTATACCTAATTAGATGACATGGAGAAAGAAACCGTTCCCTAAACTGGACCCATTTTAGATTATTTCAGAGTAATGAGCAAAACAGCTTTTACTTACGTGGCACAGACTTCAGCTTTGACTTCTTCCTGATTAATGCTTACTTCATCAGGTGCATTCATTTGTAGGTCAAATTTAGGCAAAACTGGGGACAAAGGGATTATTAGCATTTTTGCTTCATTAGACAGATTAAAAGTGATGGTAAAAAAAAATACTTACCGTATTTTTCCACCTTGAAGCTGTGTTGTATTTTTTCAGACCCAATCGACACAGTAACTTGGTAAGCTCCTTCACGGGCCTCAGAGTTCAAGGCGTAAGAAAGCTGCAATATCTTCCTATTGGAGGAGGCTTCATTCAGCCACTGGCCAATCCTGTTGCTGTTAGAATCCTGTTAAGTGAAGTCAAGAACATGGGACAACGGGAAACTCGGGAATACAGGAAAAGTGGCATTTCTTCTTCCACAAGATGGCTGATTAAAGTGGGCCATTGCCATCTCTCACACGCACATCTCAGTGCCCAGTTACAGATATATATTGGTCTTTGTGTATAATGGGCATTTGTACAGAATTTGCTGCAAAAGTATATACATTTGTGTCATTTCCTTTTTAAAAACAAGGAAAGTAGTATGACAATCCTAACTTAACTTTTGGTCCACTTACTAGCTAGTCTTGGGAGTTCTTGCAATGCAAAAAAAAAAAAAAAGAAACCCTGATGAACATTAGAGGCTGTTAATATCTCCAGAAAAGGTTTTCCCCATGCTTTTGTCAAACACAGAAAATGCAGCCTGTGAAGCAAGAATTTGTGTCCAAGGTCATGAATCAATTCTTACACATTACGGTCATCGTTCATAAAGGTCTTGTTCAAGTTGTAAAACAGGCCTCCACACAACGTACTGGGTGTTTATCACATTTGATACCAGAATCTGTGAAACCTTCCATAAAGCTTGGGCCTGACCGCTTATAAGTCCCTTCATGTTTTTAGGAGATTAACATTCTGAACTTTTAATAGCCCAATAAGTCAACTGGAGCATTTTGCTTTAAGGCATTTGTATTAGAGAAAAAATACCCAGTATGTTAAAGTGTAGATATTACTCTTACCTCTATTTCGATTACATCGTACTGTAAGAGAAAGAAAGATTTGTTAAAGCACAAGCTGCTTTGTATTCCTCGCATCACATAGTCATAATGAGTTAAAGACTTGAGCTCTTATACCATTCTGATTTATAGTTTTCTGGAGAAAAGAAAGAAACTTCTATTGTAATCTTTAGTATAGATTCCACTGATATTTCCAATTATATAGGATCATTTGTGACAAAATGTTGCAAAATGAGAAAACATGTTGGAATAGATCCATCACTGGGTCAGCAACCTTCAAAGCAGCTTGGTAGGTTTACCTAAAAAAAGGGGCTGTGGTTGTACTACTGACCCAGAGCTTCACCAGGAGATCATATTCTGGTTCAATCAAAACTAAAACCTGCACCATTATCAAACCATAATCACCGATACGGTTTATGAATGAGACCTGAAGAAAGGAAAGACCGTTCAAACACTCACCAGCTGATGGACAGGTCTTAACTTGGTATCCAGAGTGATGACTCTAAAATGCACTGAGAGACATGCAGAGAGATTACATGAAGCCTTTACAGCTCTTCTACAGCAGCGGTAGACATCCTAACAGGCCAGTGATTGGTCTTCTGTTAACTGAGAAATTACAGCCTTGGATTTCAATAAAGTGGGGGATAGTTTTGCATGGAAACAAAGATACCTTGTTTTAAATAATATTGTCAGCGTGGCACATTACTAATGATATCCAGAATGTGGGGACTTCTGTGCTCTCAACTGCAGCAGTTGAAAAGTAGTACATTTCATTTCTACCATTATATAGACTCTGTATATGCCAACATGTTTCTGGGAATTTAACCTCTACGGCCTGTTAATGACTTGATATTCTGGGGCACAATCACTTTCTCACTACCCGTTAGAGCCAGTAGTCAGACTTCCATCATTCTGGGGCTTTATTTTAAAATCCTGGAAATGTCAATATATAAGACTTGATATTGTGGGAATACATTTTACACGTAGCGCTGCATGCACAGCAATTTGTAAAGAGGAAACTAATCTAAAGTAACCAACATAAATAAAGTATAAAGCCATCAGCTCAAAATTACCCGTTTGTCCTGGGAGGTAGATTGGTTTATCCGTTTGGATGAAGGTCATTGGTCGATAGACTTTGATCTTAACTTTTCGGACTTCTTTAGAGTAGAACGTGTCGCCTCGTACCTCCACCTCAAAGTTCTGCACCACTTCATCCTGCACTAAAGGAACCTGTGACAAAGATTTTATAGACACCGAGAGAGCCATTACATCCCATTCAAACATGATTTATGAATATTTAACTTGATCTGTTGCAACTTAAATGGTTTAAAATCATACATTTACAACAGCAGTTTACACAATTATGCATTTATATTGTGTTCTTTCCTTTACAAATCCGTTTGTGTACGAGTTATGAAATCCCATCAATGGCTTCCAACTCAAATTTTTCCAACACATTTTGTGGAAATGAGAAAATCAATCAAATCAGGAAAGTTGCTGACCTTAAAGTCAATGCAGGTATGAAATTCTACACTGGATGTCTTCTCCAGAAGGGTTGTTTTCGCCTCTTGGGACATCAGAGTGACGCTCATTTCCAGAGTCTCGCTGGGCTCCAGGAGACTGGCACAGAATTTGGTCTCAGCGCCAGATTCAAGAATTGCAGGAATGGCTACCATGTACTGCCTACAGCCACAGACACACACAGTACATATCTCATCCAATATGGAAATAACCCCAACCAAGATTATGCAGCATAAAATCCTTACCAGTGATCAAGTCATTCAACCACAGGCTATTATTTTTTTTAACCGGGGAGGTAATTTACGGTCCTGCCGCCGCCTGGCCCACGCACATCCAGCTCAAGAAGACACACAGCTTCCATGTCCACATCTGAATCCCAGGACGACCCATGACTGAATGAGATCATCATGAGTCAGCATCTGTTTAATAGTCTGATAGAGAATCCCACCCCCATCCTCGATTTGATTTAAGGTAGCCCATTCAATCATTTATAGACTTCAATTTACAGTTTAATTAGGTAATGTTTGAAGTCCAGAAAGTGTGAGAGAGAAACAGACAGTGAGTGTGAGTGTGAGTGTGAGTGTGTGCGAGTGTGTGTGTGTGTGTTTTTTTTGTTTTGTAAAACCCCTACCGTTCAGGGGAGGTCAAACAGGAAATCATGCATTTACAATCAGAATGTTACACATGTAGCGTTGCATACTACGGTAGTTTAGCCTACTTTGGATGTAGCCTATGGCTACTATCGCTAAGCTAAACCAGGTATCACTGACACTGTGTCACGAGCATATAGAGCAGGGGTGTTACTCATTTTCCCAGAAGGCCACACGAAAAAGTGTAAAAAATAAAATAGAATCACACCAAGGGCCAGACATGTAAGAGTTTGACGCGCTTGTTACTACAGGTCACTTCTTTTAACATTTTGATACCTTTCTTCCTCATTTTTGTGGCTCTCTCGACATTTTGTTAACACGAAGCCCTACAAAAGTCACCAAATCCTTCTCTGGGAATTTCTGAGTCTCAGTCTGTAAATCTGCCATATTCTGCTTTGAATGTCAATTTGCAGTTTGGCGCACAACTGCAGGAGGGCCAAAATGTATTGTGAACCCAAATTGATATACAGGCCGGATCTAAATCTGCAAGGGGCCGGATTTGGCCCGCGGACCTTGTGTTTTACACATGAGATATAGAGCTAAGCAATAAGAGATTGTTGTAGCCACCAACGTCATAACAAATTAATACAGCGCATTTCATAAGAACAAACCCAAGGACGCTTTTAAACAAGTACAGGGAGACAAGGGAAAAGAGAAATAGTAGGTCAACACAAACATGGACTGGAAGGACTGGATCATTTAATGTAGGCTACTGAAACCTCTACAACCACATCGCGCAATCCATGTGGTGTAAGAAGAATGAAATATAAAAATGTATAAAAATTTACATCAGAGCCAATTCGGGGTGGAGTTTGACCCCCACAATCCCGTCATTGCGTCCATCCATTGGGACTGGGACTCGGACTTCTCCAGTCGTCATTCGCTTTCCCTTTTAGCTTTTGCTCTTCGTTTAACTTAAAAGAAAGCAACATTTGGAAACTCTTCCATTTGCTTTAGAAGACTATACAGCTCAACCAGAGTTCCCGATATCCCCGCCGCCCCGCCACAAGACTGTAGAAGAACCAAAATCCCCAAAAGTGAATGTCTTTAATGAAGTGAAAGACCCGCGTAGCAGCGCCATGTTTCAGTTTCAGCTCCCCGAGTGGAAGTCTTACCTCTTTCAGACCACCTACCACGGTTGGGCTGAGTTGTCTGATCGGGGGCTCGACGCTCCTTTAGGAAGTTCTGACCGAGCCCGTCTACATCGGTATATATCCCGGGTCATGATGACAATTCAGATCACCTGCGTCCACCCAGGACCAATCAAACAATTACCTTAGGTGCTAGAAATGGGTGGGGCTTACACGTCACATATTCAGTGAACGGCTAACATCACATATAGGCCTACTCCAATATCTCACCTTTTTTTTTTTTTTTTTATTGTGAAATCTCCAAAAGATTTTGGACAGATTTGGAGTCTCACTTTTTTTTGAACCCACCAACTTTATCTACTCCTTAAACCTTACAGATATCATCTGTTTCTACGATAATTCAGGTAATGGTGCTCTCGAGTATCTAATAAATGTTGTTATTCTGTATGCAAAATTCTACATTCACAAGCAGAAATGTTCTAACTCCTCTCCTACTTTTGTACCTTTTCTCATAGAATTGAAATCTCTACTGCTATATTTAACAGTGAGTTCATTTCATTCAGGTGTGAGGATGGTGGGTCAGGAAAGACAGGAGAAGGCAACAGGTAGGTCTAACATTAGGTGGAGGTGTAGGGGGAGCCACTTGATACCAACACATTCATTTCCTAATATTAATATGTTAACACTAATATAGAAATATATTACATAATGTTTGTTTGACAATATGTCTTAGTGGAGAAGAACACAGGCAAGGAGTGAATGAGACAGACATGAGGTGGGCGATGACATCACTAGAGATGAGACCAGTGATGACATCAGGTAGAGATGAGACCAGTGATGACATCAGGTAGAGATGAGACCAGTGATGACATCACTAGAGATGAGACCAGTGATGACATCACGTAGAGATGAGACCAGTGATGACATCAGGTAGAGAGGAGACCAGCGATGACATCAGGTAGAGAGTGATGACATCACTAGAGATGAGACCAGTGATGACATCAGGTAGAGAGGAGACCAGTGATGACATCAGGTAGAGAGGAGACCAGCGATGACATCAGGTAGAGAGTGATGACATCAGGTAGAGATGAGACCAGTGATGACATCAGGCAGAGAGGAGACCAGTGATGACATCAGGTAGTCCAGTATGGTTTGAAGTTCTGTTGACCAACGGATTCACTGTGTCCTTTTTGGGGAAAAGAGAGTGCAGACAGAGATGGAAACTATAACAATTAGCCTAGATGTCTGACAGCGGGGATGCAAATTTAAACATCTGCAACGCATATGCTTGAATGCCCATACATGATGATGTCCAGCACACTTATTTATTTATTTATTATTTATTTATTTTTAATAAATGTATGGTGAAGTTTAGCAGGTCCTGGGCTCCAGGTGCTTCCAGGTTCTGGATGGTGCTGACCCTGTTCAGACTCTGCTGAAGGAAGAGCTGAGCCGACTCCACAGAACCAGAACCGCAACGCGAGTCCACCAAGTCCAGACCGTTGCCTGGCAACTAAAAGACAGGACAACAGTTACCGGCGAGACGGAGAGCGCCCCGTCGACTGTCTAAAGCCCAGTAGTAGATCTTAGCACAACTGAGCAAAGTGCAATAAATACACCCGCGCTTTTTGCACATAGCCCTTCAACTCTTACAGTCTTTTTAAGAGGTTGTATTGTTAGATGTGTCCTTCATGCCCTAAGATGTCTTAAGTTAATTTTAGGTTGATTTTAGAATGGTTTCTCGGTTACATGTTTGTGTTGTGAGGCAAAGGATTGTAGCACTATGTGTATTCTCCTTATTCTAAAGGCAAAGTTGTGTAAATGGCTGGTGTTTTGGTGTTTTGACAAAAACGACAGTATTTCAGTTCTCACTCTTAGTGGCGGCACGAGGTGTGACAGACTGTCCCTCAGGTAGGCGTAGTGTCTGAAGGTGTGGTCGGAGAACAGCGCCGGCATGGTGGGACACGACTTGGCAGCATTGAACACCAACACCAGAACCGCAATGTCTGAGAGCGACGACCAGAGTCAAGAAAGAAAAACACGGTCTACACGTCCGGACGGGAGCGCTGATCAGTTATTAGTTTCTTTTTACAAAATATGCCAACTTTTGAGGAAACTTAATTGCAACCAGTTTTTGAAAAATGAGGAGAATGATGGCCACAGCCGTGGCTACACAGCCATCTTAAAGGCGGTAACCTCTTTTTTTTTTTTAAGAATTGTTTTTATTATGCAAGTACAACGAAAAACAGAGAGGCAAACAACCTGGTCAACCTGGTTTCCAGTCTAAATCCATTCAGGTGTTAACCAGTGTTAAGCAATATCCTCTTTATAGTAGGGGAAGAAAATAAAAAAAATTCACAATGCTCATTCCCCTTTTACTTTATCCATACAGTACTCTTTTCTTTTCCTTTTTTTTTTTCCCCCAGACAAGACAAACAAAACAAGTATTTAGACACCTTCCGGACAAGTTACATCACACAGGACAAGTCATACTATCAAAGAAAAAGAACACAAAAAAAGCAAAAACTAACCAACTGAAATAATAATAATAATAATAATAATAATAACAGTAATAATAATAATAATGTCACATTCACACATTCTCACACACACACACACACACACACACCCACACACACACGGTGCTCCTTAAGTGAACTATTGCGATTTACAAACAAATAAAGTAAAATACAGAATGAGTTTGAGCAAACGTAGCGTTGGGCTGATTACACAGCGTCAAATATTGATTACCACACAGAGTTAAATTGTTTTTGTTTATTTTTGTCCACTGACAGTTTTCTCAATGTTTAGGTAATATTTCATTAAATTTTTCCATTTTTCCAACCCTGGGGTATTTATATTTGTTCAATTTTGTAACAACAGCTTCTTATAAACTAATGAGGAAAATATTAATTGCCATCCCATAGGATATTTCATTTTTGTTACATTTTGGAGTAAGCAGGCTTCTGGTGTAAATACAAATTTCTGCTTACAAATGTTAGAGAGCCATCTCTCAATATCAAGCCAGGTTTTCTTTACTTTTTCACAGTACCAAAATGAATGAGTGAGGTAGTCACTACTACCGCACTTTAAACAGGTGTGGGGGGGGGGGGAAGATGCATCAAACTTATGAATTTTACCCCTACTATAATAAATTCTAGTCATTAATTTATATTGAATCAATCTAAGATTTTCATTGGTTGTGGCACTCCTTCCATTTTATTTTAGCACTGAAATCCTTTATATCTCTGTCCCAGCTTTCATATATTTTAGTTAACAGATTACAATGAATTACTACATTATTGAGATAATCATACATAACACTTCTATATTTTTTCTTTCCCTTACTTTGTTCCAAAAGGGTCTTTATCTTTTCTGGAACATCATTCACTATATCACAGTTCTCTTTGACCCAGTTTTTTTACTGCATATATTTAAATATATCTGAGTCTTTTAGTTTAAATTTATCCTTTAATGTATCAAATGAAAATATATTATTAGAACTAATGATATCCGATAATGCTTCGATACCTCCATTCATCCAAGTTTTCCACCTTAATTCAGTACCTTGGATTTTAACAGACGGATTATTCCAAATCTTAATATGTGTTGGAGTACCGATCTCCATCTTTAAAATCTGCTTAATTTTTTTCCAACTATTTAATGTACTGTTGATAACAAACTTATCAGTCTTTACTTTCTTCTTGGAAAACAAGAAGGATAATAAACTATTTTGTTGTAATTGATGATTTTCAATAGCCAGCCATGGATCTTCATCCATCCATCCATCCATCTTCATCCGCTTATCCGGTGTCGGGTCGCGGGGGGAGCAGCTCCAGCAGGGGACCCCAAACTTTCCTTTCCCGAGCAACATTAACCAGCGCCGACTAGGGGATCTCGAGGCGTTCACAGGCCAGGTTGGAGATATAATCCCTCCACCTAGTCCTTGGTCTTCCCCGAGGCCTCCTCCCAGCTGGACGTGCCTGGAACACCTCCCTAGGGAGGCGCCCAGGGGGCATCCTTACCAGATGCCCGAACCACCTCAACTGGCTCTTTTCGACGCGAAGGAGCAGCGGCTCTACTCCGAGCTCCTCACGGATGACTGAGCTTCTCACCCTATCTCTAAGGGAGACGCCAGCCACCCTCCTGAGGAAACCCATTTCGGCCGCTTGTACCCTGGCTCTCGTTCTTTCGGTCATGATCCAGCCTTCATGACCATAGGTGAGGGTAGGAACGAAAACTGACCGGTAGACCGAGAGCTTTGCCCGTTGGCTCAGCTCTCTTTTCGTCACAACGGTGCAATAAATTGAATGTAATACCGCACCCGCTGCGCCGATTCTCCGACCAATCTCCCGCTCCATTGTCCCCTCACTTGCGAACAAAACCCCAAGGTACTTGAACTCCTTCCCTTGGGGTAAGGACTCATTCCCTACCTGGAGTAGGCACTCCATCGGTTTCCTGCTGAGAACCATGGCCTCAGATTTAGAGGTGCTGATCCTCATCCCAACCGCTTCACACTCGGCTGCGAACCGATCCAGTGAGTGCCGAAGGTCGCAGGCCGATGATGCCATCAGGACCACATCATCTGCAAAGAGCAGCGATGAGATCCCCAGCCCACCGAACTGCAACCCCTCCCCACCCCGACTACGCCTTGATATCCTGTCCATAAATATTACAAACAGGATTGGTGACAGAGCGCAGCCCTGGCGGAGGCCAACCCTCACCTGAAACGAGTCCGACTTACTGCCGGAAACCCGGACACACAGCTCTCACTTTGGTCGTACAGAGATTGGATGGCCCTGAGTAGAGACCCCCTCACCCCATACTCCCGCAGCACCTCCCACAGTATCTCCGGGGACCCGGTCATACGCCTTCTCCAAATCCACAAAACACATGTAGATCGGTTGGGCATACTCCCCAGGCCCCCTCCAGGATCCTTGCGAGTGAAGAGCTGGTCTGTTGTTCCACGACCAGGACGGAATCCGCATTGTTCCTCCTCAACCTGAGGTTCGACTATCGGCCGAACCCTCCTTTCCAGCACCTTGGAGTAGACTTTACCAGGGAGGCTGAGAAGTGTGATACCCCTGTAATTGGCACACACCCTCTGCCACTCCTTTGGCACTGTTCCAGACTTCCACGCAATGTTGAAGAGACGTGTCAACCAGGACAGCCCCTCCACACCCAGAGCCTTGAGCATTTCTGGACGGATCTCATCAATCCCCGGGGCTTTGCCACTGTGGAGTTGTTTGACTACATCAGTGACTTCCGCCCGGGAAATCGACGACAATACCCCGTCATCCTCCAGCTCTGCCTCTAACATAGAGGGCGTATTAGTCGGATTCAGGAGTTCCTCAAAATGCTCCTTCCACCGCCCTATTACCTCCTCAGTTGAGGTCAACAGTGTCCCATCCTTACTGTACACAGCTTGGATGGTTCCCCGCCTCCCCTCCTGAGGTGGCGAAGAGTTTTCCAGAAGCACTTTGGTGCCGAACGAAAGTCCTTCTCCATGTCTTCTCCAAACTTCTCCCACACCGCGCTTTGCCTTCCTTTTTCGAGGCAGAGGCTGCAGCCCTTCGGGCCCGTTCGTACCTGTAACTGCCTCCTCGAGTCCTCTGGGATAACATATCCCGGAAGGACTCCTTCTTCAGTCGGACGGCTTCCCTGACCACCGGTGTCCACCACGGTGTGTGTGGGTTACTGCCCCTTGAGGCAACTAAGACCCTAAGACCACAGCTCCTCGCGCGCAGCTTCAGCAATGGAAACTTTGAACATTGTCCACTCGGGTTCAATGCCCCCAGCCTCCACAGGGATGCACGAAAGCTTCCGCCGGAGGTGCGAGGTAAAAGTCCGTTGGACAGGGGCCTCCTCCAGACGTTCCCAATTTACCCGCACTACACGTTTGGGCTTACCAGGTCTGTCCAGAGTCTTCCCCCACCCCTGACCCAACTCACCACCAGATGGTGATCGGCTGACAGCTCTGCCCCTCTCTTCACCCGAGTGTTCAAAACATACGGCCTCAGATCAGATGAAACGATTATAAAATCGATCATTGACCTTCGGCCTAGGGTGCCCTGGTACCAGGTACACTTATGAGCATCCCTATGTTCGAACATGGTGTACGCGTTATAGACAATCCATGACTAGCACAGAAGTCCAACAACAAACAACCACTCGGTTTAGATCAGGAGGCCGTTCCTCCCAATCACGTCTCCAGGTGTCTCCATCATTGCCCACGTGTGCGTTGAAGTCCCCCAGCAGAACAATGGAGTCCCCCACTGGCGCCCCATGCAGGACTCCACTCAAGGTCTCCAAGAAGGCCGAATACTCCGAACTCCTGTTTGGTGTATATGCACAAACAACAGTCAGAGTTTTTCCCCCACAACCCGCAGGCGTAGGGAGGCGACCCTCTCGGGCTCACCGGGTAAAACTCCAACGTAGCGGCGCTCAGCCGGGGGCTTGTTAGTATCCCCCACACCCGCCCGGCGCCGCACACCCTGAGCAACTCCGGAGAAGAAAAAGTCCAACCCCTATCCAGGAGTACGGTTCCAGAACCGAGACTGTGCGCAGAGGTAAGCGCCACCAGATCTAACCGGTTGCGCTCCACCTCCCGCACCAGTTCCGCTCCTTCCCCCCCCACAGAGTGAGGCGTCCACCGTCCCCAGAGCCAGCGTCTTGCTGCCCGGGTCTGGTCCGTCCGAGGCCCCTGACCTTCACTGCCACCCATGTGGCAGCGCACCCACCCCAGCGGGTTCCTCCCACAGGTGGTGGGCCCATGGGCTGGAGAGATGGGAGCCACGTAGCTTGTTTGGGATGTGCCCGGCCGGACTCCGTGGCAAATCCGGCCACCAGGCGCTCGCCGACGAGCCCGCCGTCTGGGCCTGGCTCCAGACGGGGGCCCCGGGCTTCCTCCGGGCAGGGTCACTCCATTTCTACCTTGTTTTTCCATTGGGGTTTTTGAACCATTCTTTGTCTGGCCCCTCACCTGAGACCACTTTGCCTTGGGAGACCCTACCAAGCTCCAGACAACACAGCCCTCAGGTTCACAGAGACACACAAACCTCTCCACCACAATAAGGTTATGGTTCACGGAGAACATTGAACATTAGACTGTTAATATCTCCAGAAAAGGTTTTCCCTCACGTTTTGTCAAACAGAAAATGCAGCCTGTAAACCAAGAATTTGTGTCCAAGGTCATGCATGAATTCTTACACGTTATGGTCATGTTCATAAAGGTCTTGTTCAAGTTGTAAAACAGGCCTCCACACAACGTACTGGGCGTTATCACATTTGATACCAGAATCTGTGAAACCTTCCATAAAGCTTGGGCCTGACCACTTATAAGTCCCTTCATGTTTTTAGGAGATTAACATTCTGAACTTTTAATAGCCTAATAAGTCCACTTGAGCATTTTGCTTTAAGGAATTTGTATTAGAAAAAAAAATGGTAACCCAGTTTAATATACCCAGTATGTTCAAGTGTAGATATTACTCTTACCTCAATTTCGATTACATCGTACTGTAAGAAAAAGAAAGATTTGTTAAAGCACAAGCTGCTTTGTATTCCTCGCATCACATTGTCATGAGTTAAAGACTTGAGCTCTTATATTCATTCTGATTTATAGTTTTCTGGAGAAAAGAAACTTCTATTGTAATCTTTAGTATAGATTCCACTGATATTTCCAATTATATAGGATCATTTGTGACAAAATTGCAAAATGAGAAAACACATGTTGGAATAGATCCATCACTGGGTCAGCAACCTTCAAAGCAGCTTGGTAGGTTACCTAAAAAAGGGCCTGTGGTTGTACTACTGACCCAGAGCTTCACCAGGAGATCATATTCAGATTCAATCAAAACTAAAACCTGCACCATTATCAAACCATAATCACCGATACGGTTTATGAAGGAGACCTGAAGAAAGGAAAGACCGGTCAAACACTCACCAGCTGATTGACAGGTCTTAACTTGGTATCCAGTGTGATGACTCTGAAATGCACTGAGAGACATGCAGAGAGATTACATGAAGCCTTTACAGCTCTTCTACAGCAGCGGTAGACATCCTAACAGGCCAGTGATTGGTCTTCTGTTAACTGAGAAATTACAGCCCTGGATTTCAATAAAGTGGGAGATAGTTTTGCACGGAAACAAAGATACCTTGTTTTAAATAATATTGCCAGCGTGGCACATTACTAATGATATCCAGAATGTGGGGACTTCTGTGCTCTCAACTGCAGCAGGAGTAAAGTAGTACATTTCATTTATACTATTATATAGACCCTGTATATGCCAACATGTTCCTGGGCTTCTGGAAATTGAACCTCTACGGCCTGTTAATGACTTGATATTCTGGGGCACAATCACTTTCTCACTACCTGTTGGAGCCAGTAGTCACAGCTGACAGATTTCCATCATTGTGGGGCTTTATTTTAAAATCCTGGGAATGTCAATATATAAGACTTGATTCTGTGGTAATACATTTTACACGCAGTGCTGCATGCACAGCAATTTGTAAAGAGGAAACTTTTCTATATATGGTACCATATTGTGTACTACATCATAGATCTTCGATTTATTCGCACAACACAAAGTGACATAAACATAACCCAAGAAAAGAAAGTTGTGCCGGTGAAGAAACCCCCTGACCTCTCCCCCCCAAAAAAAAGGCTTATGGAAGGAATCTCACCTCAATTAGTATTATAAGCAAATACAAAAGTCAAGTATCTAGATAAGTAACCAAGCAAACCTAGATTAAAAAAAGCTAATCTAAAGTAACCAACATAAATCTAGTATAAAGCCATCAGCTCAAAATTACCCGTTTGTCCTGGGAGGTAGATTGGTTGATCTGTTTGGATGAAGGTCATTGGTCGATAGACTTTGATCTTAACTTTTCGGACTTCTTTAGAGTAGAACGTGTCGCCTCGTACCTCCACCTCAAAGTCCTGCACCACTTCATCCTGCACTAAAGGAACCTGTGACAAAGATTTTATAGACACCGAGAGAGCCATTACATCCCATTTGAACATGATTTATGAATATTTAACTTGATCTGTTGCAAATTAAAAATAGTTTAAAAAAAAGAAAAAAATCACACATTTACATCAGCAGTTTACACAATTATGTATTTATATTGTGTTCTTTCCTTTACAAATCTGTTTGTGTACGAGTTATGAAATCCCATCAATGGTTTCCAACTAAAATTTTCCAACAAATTCTGTTGAAATGAGCAAAATCAATCAAATCAGGAAAGTTGCTGACCTTAAATTCAATGCAGGTATGAAATTCTACACTGGATGTCTTCTCCAGAAGGGTTGTATTCGCCTCTTCGGACATCAGAGTGACGCTCATTTCCAGAGTCTCGCTGGGCTCCAGGAGACTGGCACAGAATCTGGTCTCAGCGCCAGATTCAAGAATTGCAGGAATGGCTACCATGTACTGCCTACAGCCACAGACACACACAGTACATATCTCACAGGAGCAGATATGGAAATAACCCCAACCCAGAAGATTATGCAGCATAAAATCCTGACCAGTGATCAAGTCATTCAACCACAGGCTATTATCATTTTTTAACCGGGGAGGTAACTTACGGTCCTGCCGCCGCCTGGCCCACGCACATCCAGCTCAAGAAGACACACAGCTTCCATGTCCACATCTGAATCCCAGGACGACCCATGACTGAATGAGATCATCATGAGTCAGCATCTGTTTAATAGTCTGATAGAGAATCCCACCCCCATCCTCTATTTGATTTAAGGTAGCCCATTCAATCATTTATAGACTTCATGTTGTGGTGTGTAAGGAAAACTGCAATTTACAGTTTAATTAGGCAATGTTTGAAGTCCAGAAAGTTTGTCATTCCGAGTGTGTGTGTGTGTGTGTGTACTAACCCCTACCGTTCAGGGGAGGTCAAACAGGAAATCATACATTTACAATCAGAATGTTACACATGTAGCGTTGCATACTACGGTAGTTTAGCCTACTTTGATGTAGCCTATGGCTACTATCGCTAAGCTAAACCAGGTATCACTGACCCTGTGTCACGAGCATATAGAGCAGGGGTGTTAAACTCATTTTCCCAGAAGGCCACACAAAAAAAAAAAAAAAATAGAATCACACCAAAGGCCAGACATGTAAGAGTTTGACGCGCTTGTTACTACAGGTCACTTCTTTTAACATTTGATACCTTTCTTCCTCATTTTTGTGGCTTTCTCAGACATTCGTCACCTTTTTGTAAACTTGTGGCTTTTTCTGACATTGTTGTTAACACGAAGCCCTACAAAAGTCATCAAAAGAGTTCCTTCTCTGGGAATTTCTGAGTCTCAGAGTCTGTAAATCTGCCATATTCTGCTTTGAATGTCAATTTGCAGTTTGGCACACAACTACAGGAGGGCCAAAATGTATTGTGAACCCAAATTGATATACAGGCCGGATCTAAATCTGCAAGGGGCCGGATTTGGCCCGCAGACCTTGTGTTTTACACATGAGATATAGAGCTAAGCAATAAGAGATTGTTGTAGCCACCAATGTAATAACAAATTAATACAGCGCATTTCATAAGAACAAACCCAAGGACGCTTTTAAACAAGTACAGGGAGACAAGGGAAAAGATAAATAGTAGGTCAACACAAACATGGACTGGAAGGACTGGATCATTTAATTTAGGCTACTGAAACCTCTACAACCACATCGCGCAATCCATGTGGTGTAAGAAGAATGAAATATAAAAATGTATACAAAGTTACATGAGAGCCAATTCGGGGTGGAGTTTGACCCCCACAATCCCGTCATTGCGTCCATCCATTGGGACTGGGACTCGGACTTCTCCAGTCGTCATTCGCTTTCCCTTTTAGCTTTCGCTCTTCGTTTAGCTTAAAAGAAAGCAACATTTGGAAACTCTTCCATTTGCTTTAGAAGACTATACAGCTCAACCAGAGTTCCCGATATCCCCGCCGCCCCGCCACAAAACTGTAGAAGAACCAAAATCCCCAAAAATGAATGCCTCGTAGCAGCGCCGTGTTTCAGTTTCAGCTCCCCGAGTGGAAGTCTTACCTAGGGATGGCTGACGCGAAACTGACGTTCGAAGCTTTGTTGAGGTTCCGGTAGCCAGATGTTTCCAAACACTGATCCGCGTGAATTCAAAACACCCATGTCACGTGACTACGCCTCAAATGAAGCATCGGAGTGTTCCACAAGTGTTTCGACAGGTGGCATGGTCCGCCGAATCAGAGTTTGATTGACAGGGTCTGGAACAGACCACACAAATCTCTTGGGTTTTTGTGAGAGGAGTTTGATTTTGAGATAGCGGATTTTTGGTGATATAGTGACATTTATAGTGCGATTTGTTTAGTTATATTTAGGCTTACATTTAAATTTACACATTGACTGATAGGCTAGAAACAGACAGCTATAGCCTACATACAGTGACACATTAATAGATAGATACATATATAGCTACATAGACTAACACATTCATTTCCTAATATTAATATGTTAACACTAATATAGAAATATATTACATAATGTTTGTTTGACAATATGTCTTAGTGGAGAAGAACACAGGCAAGGAGTGAATGAGACAGACATGAGGTGGGCGATGACATCACTAGAGATGACACCAGTGATGACATCACATAGAGATGAGACCAGTGATGACATCAGGTAGAGATGAGACCAGTGATGACATCACATAGAGATGAGACCAGTGATGACATCAGGTAGAGATGAGACCAGTGATGACATCAGGTAGAGATGAGACCAGTGATGACATCAGGTAGAGATGAGACCAGGTAGAGATGAGACCAGTGATGACATCATGAAGAGATGAGACCAGTGATGACATCAGGTAGTCCAGTATGGTTTTTGGGGAAAAGAGAGTGCAGACAGAGATGGAAACTATAACAATTAGCCTAGATGTCTGACAGTGGGGATGCAAATTTAAACATCTGCAATGCATATGCTTGAATGCCCATACATGATGATGTCCAGCACACTTATATATATATATATTTTTTTGGGGGTGGGGCGCGCCAAAATTGTTGCTGCATACCACTCTGACACTGGGTAGTTGGGTAGTTGGGCCCCTGCTCCTTGTACACAAACAATGTTCCCAATGCTCGAGTTCAAGTGCAGCTTGTGTCGTCAGTCCCCTTTTTAAACGAACGTTGGACTCGTGTACATTCACGAAAAGACCCTAGGTTGCATTTTGGCCACGGTTTTGGCTTTCCTAGCTTGTTTTGCTGGGTTGACTTTTCGTGCTTCCTTACTGTAAAGTTATTTGTAGCATAATTTACTGGCCTGGCCTAATGCACCAGCCTCATAAATATTTAAGTTTAACGTTAATTTACTTTTTAGCTACCGTTTCGACATGAAATAAATACCTACAGGCCATCATAGCTTTTTCCTGTGGACAAAAAATAAGAAATTTGAACTTAGAACTTTTTTTCTCATCTAAGGAAGTCAATGTTATTGCACTTCCATGGCAAGAATAGCATGCATGTCAGCATCTTTTATTAAAGTGAATTAGTGTAAATCTATCTCACGCATAAATCTTACCTCAACACTAACTTAGGGTAATTTTAAGCATCATAAACATAGCAATGCATGGCAAACATTGCATTTTACCAATATTTTTGAGAGGACCCCCCCCCCCAACAAAAAATAAAATAAAAAGCTAATGCAAATGAATATAATTTGTGTCATGCTGGAAACATTTTAGCCAAGAATGACTGCTGACAGTTATGTATTTGTGTTTACAGGAAGATCTGGTGGCCCTGTTTGGCAAGCAACACTTTTCCCCTTCGGGGGCAGATAATGGTTTTCTGCCCCCCACAAAAGAACTTGAGGAACGTGCTAAACTTGGATTAGGTAAATGTGAGATTGAAGCACATAAGACTTGAGTGTTATTTACTTTGACACCTTATCTAACCTTCTTGCAAAGGAAGCTATGGAATGAGCTGCTTTGAGTTTTATGTTGGCTTGAGCCTGTCTGGTCCCATTTGTTATAAACATTTGACTATGTTAAAATACATTTAGCATTTGTTTTAAAGAAATATTATAGAGCAGTTCACTCTTTGATGCATTTTCACAAGTTTCCATGTAGCCATTTTATCCTTCAAATCCTTCAAATATAAACTAAGATCCCCACAGGGGAAATTCACGTGTTGCAGTAGCACAGAGACAATGTAGAATAATGTTCTTACTATTTGCAGATGAATATAATAAGAATGTAAAAAGGTTTCCATAAGAGACAAAGTGTGTTTTGGTGTATGCTTATTTAGCTTAAGCCATAACTATAAGATAGTTAGGGTCACAGTGGCCTCCAGCAAAGTACATTGAGTAATAATAACAAATGAGGACGAGACATAATGCAGTGGCCCCCACCCTGGCGGGTGTTGTGTGAAGATAGCAGTCCCGGTGAGGAAGAAGAAGAAGAAGAAGAGGGGGCCCAAGAAAGAAAGTATAAGAAATGAGGGAAAGAATAGATCGGGGCTCAAAAGGTCTGACAGTCTAGAGATATGTGGACCGGCTCTGGCTTTTTGTCTGCTGCTAGGGAAACGTAGTCTCTGCGTGCCTCGTGATCCCACAGATCTGTGTATTGAAACTCTGATGCTTGGCTGATTAAACGAATGCATTTGACTTTATCTTATCGTTACATTACATTACATTACATGTCATTTAGCTGACGCTTTTATCCAAAGCGACTTACAATTAAGTGCTTTCAACTGTGAAGGTTCAAACTCCAGACAACAAGTAGTAAGTGCAAGTACATTAGCTTTAAATAAGCAAAGATACAAAGAGACAAATGAAAGTGCAGGGGTTTTTTTTTGTTTGTTTTTTATCCGAGGTGTAGTCGGAAGAGATGTGTCTTATTTGGCTCTTGCTTAGGATCAATGTAATTCCAATTTAACGAATGCGCGGGGGTATATAGGTCTTTTATTTGGAGTCAGGCACATTGAGAGGAGGAAATCCCTAACAACATAAAAAAGTCACTTTTGAATAGAGTTGCTTATATTTAGATACAAAAAAGACAAAAATATGAAGAAAAAACCCCACAACAGACAAAGTGATCAACAAATCAGTTAATTTCCTGCAGCTCGATGCAAGCTGCATACGTTTTTGCCCTCTTGCGGTCTCCTCTCCAGGTGAAGAATCCCACTATGAGCACCATGACGGGCAGAGCCACACAGAGCACGATGCGGCTGATGGGCAGCTCGACGGGACAGTCTATGGTGGGTGAAGAAGGAATCAGATTCTGGGCGGTGGGAGGATCTTGGAACAAAAAGGTGGAAGTGAAGTACAGAAACTCAGCCGTGCGGTTTTCTCCGGTGTTCACCTGACACCTCCACTTCCTGTTGTTGTCGTCCCTCCGGAGTTTAATGACCAGCGTGATGTTGCAGCGAGTGAGGATAATCTGCTCGGACCTGCGCAGAGGAGAAAAAACTGTTAAAAAAAACACATCGGTGAGCCACACTGTTGCACTGGCTGACATGTTCCTTCATCACCATGAACACACACACACACACACACACACACACTAGTTAATTTTTGACTCAATCCCACACACCGTCCAGTGGTTCCCAAACTTTTTCACGGGGGGGCCCCCAAAAGGGGAAAAAAGGGGGGGGGGGGCCCCCCCTTTCGGCCCATTGCCCCCGATAGGATATTTGCTTTTAGATGTTTTATTACAGGAAGTGTATGAAAGTGTATTTGACCAAAACAGTCATACATTCAGTCATTGTGTTGCAGATGGAATTATAGTGAAAATAAATGACTCCCCTTTATGCTGGGGATCCCCATGGAACCCCCTCAAGGACCCCTGGGGGTCCCCGGACCCCGCTTTGGGCACCACTGCACTAGAGCACCGAATTAATCCGATGCTGAAATTAGTCCCAAAGAAATGCACATTTCCTCCTGTTTGTTTGATTTAAAAAATATATATATATTTTAAAGAACCAATGTGCTCTGGGCTGAGAAACTCATCGTTGGTTTTAGAAATTTCGTGGGATTTGTTGACAATAAGAAAAGTTAAGAATGATATCAGCCTGGTCCTTTAATGTTAAGAATACTGTGTTTAGTATTGTAAGGTATGGAAGCCAATTTCTGCCAGGAAAATCAATTCAATTCAATTTTATTGATAGTATCAATTCATAACAAGAGTTATCTCAGGACACTTTACAGATAGAGTAGGTCTAGACCACACTCTATAATTTACAAAGACCAGCAATTCAAGTAATTCCCCCAAGAGCAAGCAGGAAAATCGTAGATTAATTGTCGGCTTTTTATTACTTAGCTAACTTTTCAGCTGTTTGTTTAACACCGATAGGGTGTTAATTACTTTTTAAACGAGTACAAAATCAAAATATCTGGGGCCAATAAGTTATCATATCTTTAATATTGTTGATTTATGACAGGAAAAGAAATTCATGGAAAACATGGAACCGTAATAAAATCAATTACTTTACAAATGTGTGGGTGGTGGTACTTCCATCCATGAGGTTTTTTTAGTTTTATTGTTAAAACTAATAAACATTTTGGTTAATAAAAAGTACTTTTCCTCAGAAAAGTAACTATCACACAACGCAGGTCCCAGTGAGTATTAAAGAGCCCCTATTAAGCTTTTTTTTTTTTCGGATTTTTCCTGTCTTTTAGTGTGTTATATTCTCTCCGACAGACAGCACTTTTTCTCAACTTCCTGAAAACGCCTCGCCTACATTCCTATTTAAAATTCCTCGTATAGTGATGTCACTGATTGAGAAAGCCAGCCCAGTTTTTCATATGTGCTGCCCATTGGTGCTGCCTGAGCAAGAACAGCTTGTTTGTATTTGGTTGACCAATCAGAGTAGAGTAGTACTGGACTTTTCAGGAAGGCGGGCCAAGAGCTCCGACAGAGTGTTTCAGGCAGAAGAGCTGCAGCAATGTAGCCTAGAAATCGCAACAGCAAATGTAATTTGCAGCCAGGGTCAGTCTAGCAACTCTCCGTTGGCTTGCGAGCTGGAAAAACCAAACTCTAGTCAGGCCAATCACATCGGTGTATAGAGTCAGTGGGCGGGGCTTAACATAATGACGGCAGAGTTGCGACGGTTCCGCGTGAATTCCCTGCTACTCAGAAAAACAAAGAAGATGGCCACTGCTGCTGATGGTCAGTGTTGGAGAAGTTACTTTTAAAAAGTAGTGTTTGCTCGTTACTCGTTACTTCTTAAAAAAGTTATCCTTTACTTTACTTAGTTACCCCCTATGGAAAGTAACTTTTTACTTTACTCGTTACTTTTACGTTACTTTTAAAAGCAGTTGTCTCTGGCAGAGACTGAAGTTAATTATACAAAAGCTATCTTTAACCATAAAGCCAATCTCTGGTTTATCAGTGAAGTGTCTGAACTAGGCTATGCAGGACTAAAAATGACAGAAGGAAAAATAAATAAATAAATGCAGAAATATAGAGAAAATAAATACATTTTGGTAACATAAATGGCTATTTCTGTATTTTTACATGTATTTATTTATTTATGCATTTCTTTATGTATTTATGTATTTATATATTTATTTATATATTTATGTATTTATATATTTATTTATTTATGTATTTATTTATTTATACTTTTTTCCACATTTCTACATTTATTTATTTCTGTATTTCCACATTTTTTTAAAATTTTTTATATCTTTTTATTTTTTTTTTTTTTTTTTTTTTGGGAGTCTGGTCAAGTTCATGCTCAAATTACAATGGACGTGGATGAAGAAACCGAGCTTTCCAACGTTGGCGAGCATGCCTATGATGGCCCACAGGCCTAATTATGGTCAGGGGTCAGGGGGAGATTAGGGGGAGATCAGGGGGAGGAACAATGGGCAGAAGAGAGAAGTAGAGTTGCGAACCAGTGGCGAATAGGGCAAGTGACTTGGTGAGTTACTGTGTAGTACGGTGGCTAATGCTGGTTCATCTAGGCTAGTACATCGGTGTTATACAATAAATCTGCTTTAGCAAACATACTTTCGACCTTGTTTTAGATTAAACATACATGTAGATTGTCTTAATTTAAGCCAGCAACGTTTTGTCTTGTGATATTCTACAACCTAAGATTTTAACGCTGAGACAGGGACTGTGGAGTCCATCCAAGCCATGGAAGTATTAAGAGAAGCAGGTTAGCACTAGCACATAATCGTTTTGTCGACTAGGTGCTTGTGCGGACATTGTGAGGCTATGGCGTCGGCGGTGGACAGCATGTGTTGTCGAGAGGTGGATGCCTACTGGGCACTAGTTGAGGGTTTAGTCCCGGCCACGGACATTACCTGCCTGACGCTCCATCCCGGCTTTGATGCCTGCTGCCTCAACCCGTTCTCGCTGCAGGTGGCATACCTCAACTTCAGGCAGGAGTATGGTCCTCTCCAAGCCAACAGACCACAGTATGTTTAGATGAGAGTAATTTATCACACAATTATATTATTATACACTTCTATTATAGTCGTCAGTTTTCTACACAAATAACAAACTGTATCAAAATAATTAATGTACATACTGTAACTACTTATATATAGCCATATTCTACTGCACTTCATACTATTCTTCCTGCACATACAGTACACTTATTCTTACGTTACCGTTTCTGCACTACAATGGTACCGTTACCACACTGCACATATCTGTCTATGTGGTTCATACTGAATATCCATATTTATTCAGTTTTTCTTATAATATATTCTGTTAATACCCCGCATATATCTATATTCTTACTATGTTACTCCCACTACATTGCACATATCTGTACATGTTGTTCATTACTTACACTTAGTTATACATATTTGATTTTTTTTCACTTCTGGTTGGACGCAAACTGCATTTTGTTGTCTTTGTACTTGTACTCTGCACAATGACAATAAAGTATAATCTAATCTAATCTAATGTGCATTATTGATGCTGAGGGATTAGCATATTTTAAACTCTGATGTGCATACATACCTTTATGGAATAGAAAAACTGAAAATGTTACATCAAATAAGTCTATCACTCTTGATCATATTGACTATGTTAACAGGATTATCAATATTAACATTGCACCCCTATCATTCTCTAGGCAATTCCGATACACAGCCTACAGGCAGGTGGTCCGATAGACATATGGGTTTCTGGGCAGGGAGATCAGGAAGGCAATACCGGCTTGTGTTGTGGCCGCAATCAGGAGGCAGTTTCCAGAGGAAGGGAGGCAATCAATAAATATATTTTTGTTTTCACAAATTGAACACAATCACAAAGTGTCTTGTTGTATAAAATGTATTCATAATTTCATTGATAGTAACTAGGAGTGTTGGGCAAGTTACTTCCAAAATGCAGTTCATTATAGATTACTAGTTACTGTCATTTTAGAGTAATTAGTTATATTACAATATTACTGTCTCTGAATTGTAATGCTTTACACTACTTTTGCATTACTTTTAGAAGTTTGACTTGGCAGGTAGCTTGTGAATTTCACCACCAGATCAATCAAGTCTCATCTTTATCAACTTTAATACATCGTAACAAGAGTTATCTCAAGACACTCAAGTCACAAATAGAGTAGGTCTAGACCACACTATAATTTACAGGGACCCAACAATTCTAGTAATTCCCCCAAGAGCAAGCATTCAGTGTGACAGTGGCGAGGAAAACCTCCCTCAGGAAGAAACCTGGGACAGACCCAGGCTCTTGGTAGGCGGTGTCTGACGGTGCCGGTCGGGGGTGTGATGAACAGTGGCAATAATAGTCACAATAAAGATAATTGAACTACGACTATAAATAGTAGTTGCAGTAGTTCATGGCGTAGCAGGGCGTTACAGGACGTAGCAGGGAACTGCACGGCGTAGCAGGACCACGGCGACAGCTGCAGCCATGATTTAAGGGCCACCCAAGTCCAAGGAAAACTGCTAGGCAAAAAAAAAGAAAAAAGAAAAAGAGAGTGGTCACAACACATGCACAACCTAATACAGTCCAGTATGAAATGTCTTCTTCTTACCATTAGAAGTAATTTGTAAATGTTTATGTGTCATATACAGCTAATGATAGATACAAGTTACAATACCTGATGAGCATTGCAGACATCTGATGTTGCACTGTGACCCACGATGAAGCACTAATGGTCCAGGATCCTGTAGAGAGAAGCCCTCTGTCTCTTCAAAATCTACAGTGCTAGGTGCATCTATCCCTTCATTACTGGCTGCACTCTCTGCCAAAATCTGAAAAACACGGAGGTTCAAAATCACTCACAAAAATAGGATACAAGCTTAGTTACCAACTGGATCAGTAATAATAATAATAAAAAAAGGAAATAAAACCAAAGCAGCTCTGACGTGTCAAAACCTCTAGTGGCAAAATATAGGAGATTTCAGCATATTGACTAATATATCAATTTGGACTTTCTAAATTACCAGAGAGTAGCCTACTGGGATACAAAATCGTGCGGGAGAACGGTCTGAATTGAAATGCAGGGGGAACTGGAGGTTTGGGCTAGCTAGCTGCCTGCCAACAGCTCATAGATAGCTTAATAAAATGCAGGGGAAATGGGGGTGTTTGGGCTAGCTAGCTGCCAACAGCTCATAGCTAGCTTAATGCAAACTGCATTGATGTCAAGGCAGACAATAGGGATGGGCGATATGGCCTATAATCCATATTGCGATATACATTGCAGCCTCTTGCGATAACGATATATATCGCGATATATAAATTATAATAGAACCATTTCAGACCAGGTTACATAGACCTGTGCGTGTTAAAAATCCACTAAGTAGACAAAGAGAGGATTTAAACGTTTAACAAGTATTTATTTAAGTAAAATCATAAGAGCATAAACGTATACACGGGTCCGAGTTGAGCAGGCACACAGGCTTCTCTCATCAGACTGAAATTCCTGGCTTATACATGAATTCATATATCAGTCTCTAAGAGCATTTTGATTTGTTTATTAAAAATTGGAGGAGTACCGTGGTTTAGACTTGGCGCCCCCCGGTGGTTGCACAGGCTGGTACCAGTCTTTTGGCACACGCCCTCTTCATCAGTTGTTAAGCAAACTTTAGCTACGCTGATGGTCAGAAAGAACAATGCGCCACTGTTGTTCGTCACAGATTGAGAAGTAACTTACTTTCATGGTCAAACTGATATCAAGCTGATATTAACTTTGTTGCTGCACTCTTGTTGCTTTCTGACCACCATCATACAGTGCTGCTTTCTGACAACAGTATCCTTTTCTCATTTTGTCTGACTAAGCTGTCACAGTGCTCTTCCACTAAACACACTAAACACACAATACTATTCAACTTTAATTTGTATCCTCATACAGCTCAGCCAGCTTGACTGATTATTTTTATTTCTTACAGATCCCCCTTTTCACACCTCAGGTGTGAATACTACTAAGTTTAGGATTATATGGCCCTCAAACTTGTAAACAATTGGCCGCACTAGGGGAAGAAGAAACAAGGTTAATATAGCATAGCATTACATTGGTGATTCACTTCCTTCATTGTCTGAATCAGTCTCATCACCGTCCTCCATCCCCAACAGGGGCATGGAGTAGGCTGGGGGAGCATCTTTCTGGGGATCTTTTTTGGTCAGAGCCACATCAATCCATCTGTTCACCAGAGTGCGACAACAAGGGATGCAACAGCATCCACAACACACCAATATGCCCAGAAACACTGCCACGGACATAAGCATGGAGAGCACAATTGCTTTGTATTTGCCAAAAACGTCCTCCAGCCAACTGGTGATGAGGTTTTCAGCCACACCCGAGTTCTCTGCTAACCCCTCCAAGGCTCTAGTGATGCTACCATCTGGGGCAGTATTATTGGGAATAAATGTACAACAAGCATCTCCAAACATGTGGCACACACCCCCTTTTTCTGCCAACAACATGTCTAGTGCCATACGGTTCTGAAGTGCCATGAGTGAGGAGGCGGCTAATTGTTCGGACACACCCCTCAGGCCATCCCTAGTCCGGTTCAAAAACCTCTGCTGGTTGTAGTATATATAGTTTATCCAGTCCACATTCTTGTTTGTAGTTATCCAGGGCAGTATAGACTCAAAACCCTTTGCTATAGATTCTGAGCTTTGAACTCCTCTGGTACACCCCTTGGTATTCCAATTGCATCTATATACACCCTACTATCTATAGACCCGAACGGGGTGCTTGGGTCTCCCCATGTACCAAAACCCAAGTCAGTGTCTCTTTAAGCCCTCTTCAAGGAATGTTTGTGATAGGTAGACTGTACTGTCTCCTCTAGCTTCCCTGCGCTAATAGGAAGCATGGTAATCGGCAATAATAGGGACACTAAGGCGCAGGTGCCCCCCCATTTAGCAGGTAAGGATGGTCTAAGGCGGGGCTGTGTCCCACACATCCACCAGACATCCGCGAGTCCCTTACTCTGATTGTTATACATCGGCTGTGTGACATTGGGAACGAACGAAGATGTGTTGTAGGTGTGCATACAAAACTTCTTAGGTAGGTGTCCACATTCATGGTAGAGCTGTTGGGTTGTGTGATGCAAGTATAGTTACCAGGGTAGGCGACCACTCCTGGAGGCGGTTGTATTGCACGCACTCTGGGATACAGGAGAGACAGGGTCCTGCAGACATCACTTTTCATGGTCACATCACTGTAAAGACTTAACATACAATTAAAGCTGCGAGCAGCGATGGGCGGGCCCTCGCGCCTCTGCGCGCGTCGGGGCTACCAACACACACAAGGGTCTATCTTAAAAGGTTCAAATTGTATGAAAGGGGGCGTGGCCTGAGTAAGTGGGCGTGGTCATATTATAGGGGGCGGCTCAGTATCACATGTAGACCACACATTCTAAGTTTCATGTAAATCGGATGATGTTTGTCATATAAGGAACATTTCCTGTTGCCAGCGGGGGGCGATATGACCAAAACTCAATTTTGGCCTGTAGGTGTCCTCATGCCTGGACCCTTGTCAATCGTGAGAAATTTCGGGCAGATACGACAACGTACACTCAACAACTTTTTGTTCATCGCTAAACACTCAAAATGGCCGCCACGCCCACACCGTCTGACGAAAAGTTTTTATTTTAATAACTTTTCATCGTTAAGGTGTTGGGATGGTACAGACCAAGTTTGAAGTCCATCGGATGAAATCTCCAGGAGGAGTTTGTTAAAGTATAGCACCTTGACTTTTAGGCCTACTTCCTGTTGCCACTAGGGGGCGCTATGACTTTAAGTAAATATCGGCCTTTATTTGTCCTCAGGGTTGGACTCTTATGAATCCTGAAAAGTTTCGAGGTAATCGGACAACGTACACTCGAGTTACACCCACTTCCTGTTTCGGCGGCGAAACGCACAAAATGGTCGCCCCGCCACGGCCACGCCGTATGACGAATAGTTTTTCTTTTGACATGTTTTCATCTTTAACATCTTAAGATGGCACAGAGCGAGTTTGAAGTTGATCGGATGAAATCTCTAGGAGGAGTTCGTTAAAGTACGACATGTGGAAATGGCCAAAATCGCACTAATTTCGAACTTTGAAATCAAATTGGCGGACTTCCTGTTGGGTTTAGGGTATGGCTCTCCCGACGTTTTTTGTACATCTTGACATGTTACATATGTGTACCAAGTTTCGTGAATCTACGTTAAACGCACTGCAGGGGCTCAATTTTCTTAACATTCTAGGGGGCGCTAGCGAGCCATTTTTGTGCGCCTATTCCCGAAACCCTTAAAATACGTAAATTTTTACCAGACTTGATGCGGCCGCCAAATTTGCTGAGTTTTTGAATATGTTAAGCCCCTCAAAAAGGCAATTCATTTGACGGGAAAAACAATAATAATTCCTTCAGTTTCAATAGGGCCTTCGCCGTTGTCGGCGCTCGGGCCCTAATTATAACCAATAGGGTCGCCCACCGGTGAGAGTGGGAATGGTACTGTCCCCAAATGAGGTCTTGCTTTAGCACAGATAACACAGTCAGACATTTTATGCGTTCTAGCAGTATATTTCATCATTTTGAGCCACGTGTTACCTGAGGGTGTGAAACCAGTTTACATCTCCAACCTTTCCTCAATGGTAAAGTCCTCTAGGTTCAAATATTTTACTAATGGCCCTTTAGAGTCTTTCAGGACACCCATACCTGTGTTCATTGCGTCAACCTGGACAGTAATGGATGTGGACAGTACTATTACTCCATGGGTCTGTGACTTGAATGATGAACTGTCCTAATGGATCTTTCCCTTCAGTATACAATCCCATAACATAAATCCCTGCCTCCTCTGGTTTTGGATCCTTCAACGTCACATATATAGTATTACATTTCCGTTCCTGGCATCGTCCTTCCTGCTTTCTACCGACACTCAGTCTGGATTTCAGGTCCCTACGTGTTATTGTAAGGTGCATTGTATCATATGGTTCACATCCCACATTTCCCCAATCTGAGCCTGTGTTAGCTATGGCACACTTCCAACTGCCACACCACTTGTCTGAGTTGGTCGCAGAGATGCTCACAAGTCTCCGAGCTGGAGTCCAAGTCAAGTGTCAAGTCTTTGAGCTAGAGTCCAAGTCAAGTCTCAAGTCTCTGAGCTAGAGTCCAAGTCAAGTCTCAAGTCTCTGAGCTAGAGTCAAAGTCAAGTCTCAAGTCTCTTGTGGTTATAAGTGTTGCATCATGTACAGCGACCTATCCAGGCTGCTTAGCTGCATAGCTATATATAAGGAATTCAAAGCATGTAATATGTTATTATGACTCCTTTATCTATCAGCATACAGTATCAGCTTTGATTTTGGTATATAATCAGTGTAAACAGACTACTGCAACATGACAAAAACACCAAGAATGCTTTACTTTTAAGTTAATATCAGTATTTTACATTGTAGCTTGAACATACAGTACAGTACAGACCAAAAATGAGGTTCTGAAGAAAAAGGACTCCCTTGTCTGTCGATGAATTATAATGAAAGACCTTGGCTCCTATTGTGCTGGCTCTGTGGGGCCATAAGACCAAATATAGAAAATGTTATAACTCACAACACTAAAATTGACATACTCCTATTTAGTTCAAAACTGCAAAACATCACAGTGTAGCTAACTGCAAAACACTATTACAACCAAATGAAATTTTGAACACACTACAGTGCACTTCCTTATGATAGAGAATCCTCAATTATTTGTTATTTACTTAGTGGCAGATCCATGTAATGTGCACTGCCTATGCAACTAATCATACCTTATAAACTACTGTAAGTCAACACATCCCAGACTCTCAAACCAGTGTAACGTTATAACTAAATGAAACTGTAACGTTATATGATCAACAATAATCCTGTAACTTGTTTGCAGACAACACTAATAATTAACGTGATGGCAGACAGCGGCACGTAAATGATTAACGTAACGTTAATCGACCACCACAAGTTTGGCAATTAAACAAACGCTCATTTATATTTGATAAGGAAGACAGTCGGATTTAACCTCCCGTAACGTTAGGTCGTAGCTAAAGCAAGAAGCAAGCTAACGGTAGATGGTCAATGCTGAGCTAAACATGTTTACTCACCTATCAGGGTGCGTTTTCAGATGCCTGATAAAATTAGATGTGGTTGAGCCAGAATCTTTTATCGTGATACCACATATTTTGCATTGAGCGCTTCTTTTGTTTGGGCCGTCTTTTTAAAGTTTTTGAACCCAAAGCTTACGATGAATGGCACAGCAGCGGCCGGTGCATTTTACATGTTTGTTTGTTGTCCTCTCGTGCAATACGTACATAGGCAGGTTATAGGTAACGGAGGGAGGGGTATAGCGAGCTCGTCAGACGTTTCCTAAAAATAAACATTGTTCACGAGTCCCGCAGCTCGAGTCCGAGTTGAGTCTGAAGTCTTTCGAGGACGAGTCTCAAGTCGAGTCTGAAGTCACTGTGTGTGCGACTTAAGTCGCACTCGAGTCCGAGTCTCAAACTCGAGTCCCCATCTCTGGTTGGTCGTGACGCATATGTATTTGACTTCCTTTCTCCTGTCTTTGGTGGTGCATGGCACTATGTCGCATAGGTCTAATAGGGATGTGCCTGAGTTTCCCCTAATAAATGACAATGTGATCTGTCCCTTTGTTCTAGTCACCTGAACCTCCCTTCTTCCTCTGTCATATTTGGTATCTATGAACCAAAATAACAACATAACAAGTATTGCTGTAGATATTAGCATACCTACCCAGACCTTCCATATGCATCCATAGTAGTATTTTT